>NW_022095810.1:0-113235 GCF_006542625.1 Nomascus leucogenys | reverse complement strand
GAAACTTCTTTCTGATGTGCATTCAACTAACAGACTTGAACCTTACTTTTGATTGATGAGTTCTGAAACATTTTTCTGTAGAAACTGCAAGCGGAAATCGGAGCACTTAGAGGCCTGTAGTGGAAAAAGGAATATTTTCAAATAAAAACTACACAGAAGGATTCTGCGAAAATTCTTTCTGATATGTGCATTCAACTAGCAGAGTTGAAACTCACTTTTGATTGAGGAGTTTTGAAAAACTCTTTCTGTAGAAACTGCAAGCGGACAATTAGAGTGCTAGGGAGCCTATTGCGGAAAAAGGAATATCTTCTAATAAAAACTACACAGAAGCATTCTGCGAGGCTTCTTTCTGATCTTTGCATTGAACAAGCAGAGTTGAAACTTTTGATTGAGCAGTTCTGAAACTCTCTTTCTGTAGAAACTGCAAGTGCACATTCGTAGCGCAAAGGGGCCTATAGTGGAAACAGGAATATCTTCAAATAAAAACTACATAGAAGCATTCTGTGAAACTTTTTCTGATCTGTGCATTCAACTAGCAACTTTGAACCTTACTTTTGTTTGAGGAATTCTGATACTCTCTTTCTGTAGAAACTGCAACTGGACATTCTGAGCGCTTAGGGGACTATAGTGGAAAAAGTAATATCTTCGAATAAAAACCTCACAGAAGAATTCTGCGAGACTGCTTTCTGATCTGTGCATGCAACTGGCAGAGTTGAACCTTACTTTTCATTGAGGAGTTTTGAAATACTCTTTCTGTAGAAACTGCAATCGGACATTCGGATCACTAAGGGTCCTATAGTAGAGAAAGGAATATCTTCAAATAAAAACTACACAGAAGCATTCTGTGCAACTTCTTTCAGATCTGTCAATTCAACTAACAGAGGTGAACCTTACTTCTGATTGAGCAGTTCTGAAACACTCTTTCTGTAGAAACTGCAAGCGGATATTCGGAGCTCTAAGGGGCCTTTAGTGTAAAAAGGAATATCTTCAAATAAAAACAACAAAGAAGCATTTTGCAAAACTTTTTCAGATCTGTGCATTCAACTAATAGAGATGAACATTAATTTTGATTGAGGAGTTCTGAAACTCTCTTTCTGTAGAATCTGCAAGCGGAAATTTGGAGTGCTAACGGGCGTATAGTGGACAAAGGAATATCTTCAAACAAAAGCTACACAGAAGCATTCTGCGTGACTTCCTTCTGATCTGTGCATTCAGTGACCAGAGCTAAGCCATAATTTTGATTGAGGAGTTTTGAAACACTCTTTCTGTAGAAGCTGCAAGTGGACATTCGGAGCGCTAAGGGGCCTATAGTGGAAAAAGGAACATCTTCAAATAAAAACTACACAGAAGCATTCTGTGAAACTACTTTCTGATCTGTGCATTCAACTAGCAAAGTTGAACCTTACTTTTGATTGAGGAGTTCTGAAACACTTTCTGTAAAACTGCAAGTGGACATTCGGAGCGCTAAGGGGCCTATAGTGGAAAAAGGAATATCTTCAAATAAAAACTACACAGAAGCATTTTGCGAAACTTCCTTCTGTTCTGTGCATTCAAATAGAAGAGTTGAATCTTATTTTTGATTAAGGAGTTCTGAAACACTCTTTCTGTACAAACTGCATGTGGACATTCGCAGCGCTAAGGGGTCTATTGTAGAAAAAGGAACATCTTCAAATTAAAACTACACAGAAGCATTCTACGACACTACTTTCTGATCTGTGCATTCAGCTAGCAGAGTTGAACCTTACTTTTGATTGAGCAGTTCTGAAACAGTCTTTCTGTAGAAACTGGAAGGGGACATTCAGACCGCTAAGAGGTCTATAGTGGAAAAAGGAATATGTTCAAAAAAAACTACACAGAAGCATTCTGTGAAACTTCTTCCTGATTTTTGCATTCTACTAGCAGAGTTGAATCTTACATTTGATTGAGGAGTTTTGAGACACCCTTTCTGTAGAAACTGCAAGTGAACATTCGGAGCGCTAAGGTTCCTATAGTGGAATAAGGAGTATGTTCAAATAAAAACTACACAGAAGCATTCTGTGAAACTACTTTCTGATCTGTGCATTCAACTAACACAGTTGAACCTTACTTTTGATTGAGCAGTTCCTAAACACTCTTTCTGTAGAAACTACAAGCGGACATTCAGAGCGCTAAGGGGCTTATAGTCGAAAAAGGAATATCTTCAAATAAAAACTACACAGAAGCATTCTGCGAAACTTCTTTCTGATCTGTGCATTCAACTAGCAGAGTTGAACCTTACTTTTGATTGAGCAATTCTGAAACACTCTATCTGTAGAAACTGCAAGCGGACTTTCGGAGAGCTAAGGTGCCTATAGTTGAAAAAGTAATATCTTCAAACAAAAACTACACAGAAGCATTCTGCGAAACTTATTTCTGATCTGTGAATTCAACAAGCAGAGTTGAACCTTACTTTTGATTGAACAGTTCTGAAACACTCTTTCTGTAGAAACTGCAAGCAGACATTCGGAGCGCTAAGGGGTATAGTGGAAAAAGGAATACCTTCAAATAAAAACTACACAGAAGCTTTCTGTGAAACTTCTTAGTCATCTGTGCATTCAACTAGCAGAGTTGAATGTTACGTTTGATTGAGGAGTATTTAAACACTCTTTCTGTAGAAACTGCAAGTGGACATTCGGAGCACTAAGGGGCCGATAGTGGAAAAAGGAATATCTTCAAATAAAAACTACACAGAAGCATTCTGCAAAACTACTTTCTGATCTGTGTATTCAACTAGTAGTGTTGAACCTTAATTTTGATTGCGGAGTTTTGAAACTCTCTTTCTGTAGAAACTGCAAGTGGACATTCCGAGCGCTAATGGGCCTATAGTTGAAAAAGTAATATCTTCAAATAAAAACTACACTGAAGCATTCTGAGAAACTTCTTTCTGATCTGTTCATTCAACTTGTAGGGTTGAACCGTAATTTTGATTGCGGAGTTTTGAAACTCTCTTTCCGTAGAAACTATAAGTGGACATTCAGAGCACTAATGGGCCTATAGTTGAAAAAGGAATATCTTCAAATAAAAACTACACAGAAGCATTCTGCGAAACTTCTTTCTGATCTGTTCATTCAACTAACAGAGTTGTACCTTACTTTTGATTGAGAAGTTCTGAAACTCTCTTTCTGTAGAATATGCAAGTGGAGATTCATGGCGCTAAGAGGCCCATATTGGAAAATGGAATAACTTCAAATAAAAACTACACAGAAGAATTCTGCGAAACTTTTCTCAGATCTGTGCTTTCAACTAGCAGATTTGAACCTTAATTTTGAGTGAGGAGTTCTGAAACACTCTTCCTGCAGAAAGTGCAGGTTGACAATCTGGGGGCTAAGTGGCCTACAGTGGAAAAAGCAATATCTTCCAATACAAAATACTCAGAAGTATTCCGTAAAACTTCTTTCTGATCTGAGCATTTAACTGTCAGAGTTGAACCTTACTTTGGATAGAGCACTTCTGAAACTCTCTTTCTGTCGAAACTGCAAGTGCACAATCGGAATGCTAATGGTCCTATAGTGGAAAAAGGAATATCTTCAAAGGAAAACCAAACAGAAGTATTCTGCAAAACTTCTTTCTGACCTGTGCATTCAACTAACATAGTTGAAGCTTAGTTTTCATTGAGTAGTTTGGAAATTCTCTTTCTGTAGAAACTGCAACTGGACATTCGGAGCGCTAAGGGCCTATATGGAAAAAGGAATACCTTCAAATAAAAATTACAAAGAAGCATTCTGCAAAACTTCTTTCTGATCTGTGCATTCAACTAGCAGAGTTGAACCTTACTTGTGATTGAGCAGATCTGAAACACTCTTTCTGTAGAAACTGCAAGCGGACATTCGGAGCACTATGGGGCTTACAGAGGAAAAAGGAATATCTTCAAATAAAAACTACACAGAAGCATTCTGTGAAACTTCTTCTGCTCTGTGCATTCAACTAGCAGAGTTGAACTTTACGTTTGATGGAGGAGTGTTTAAAAACTCTTTCTGTAGAAACTGCAAGTGGACAATAGGAGCGCTAAAGGGCCTATAGTGGAAAAAGGAATATCCTCAAATAAAAACCACAAAGAAGCATTCTGTGAAACTTCTTTCTGATCTGTGCATTAATCTAGCAAAGTTGAACCTTACTTTAGATTGAGCAGTTCTGAAACACTCTTACTGTAGAAACTGCAAGCGGACATTCGGATCACAAAGGGCCTATAGTGGTAAAAGGAATATCTTCAAATAAAAACTACACAGAAGCATTCTGTGAAACTTCTTTATGATCTGTGCATTCAAGTAGCAGAGTTGAATCTTTCTTTTTATTGAGCAGTTATGAAACACTCTTTCTGTAGAAACTGCAAGAAGACATTCGCAGCACTAAGTGTCCTATAGTGGAAAAAAGAATATCTTCTAATAAAAAATACACAGATGCATTCTGCGAGACTCCTTTCTGATCTGTGCATTCAACTAACAGATTTGAACCTTACTTTTGATTGAGCAGTTCTGAAACACTCTTTCTGTAGAACCTGCAAGCAGACATTCAGAGCTCTGAGGGGCCTATAGTGGAAAACGGAATAACTTCAAGTAAAAACTACACAGAAGCTTGCTGCGAAAGTGCTTTCTGATCTGTGCATTCAACTAACAGAGTTGAGCTTTGCTTTTTATTGAGAAGTTATGAAACTCTCTTTCTGTAGCAACTGCAAGCGGGCATTCGGAGCGCTTAGGGGACTATAGTTTGGAAAAGAAATATCTTTCAAATAAAAACTACACAGAAGCATTCTGCGAAATTTCTTTCTGATCAGTGCATTAACTAGCAGAGTTTGAACCTTAGTTTTGATTGAGGAATTTTGAACCCACTCTTTCTGTAGTAACTGCAAGAGAACATTCGGAGCGCTACCGGGCCATAGTCCAAAAAGGAATATCTTAAAATAAACACTGCACAGAAGCATTCTGCGCAACTTCTTTCAGATCTGTGCATTCAAATCCAGAGTCGAACCTTACTTTTGATTGAGGAGTTCTGAAACACTCTTTCTGTAGAGACTGCATTCGGAGCACTAAGGGGCCTATATTGGAAAAAGGAATATCTTTAAATAAAATCTACACAGAAGCATTCTCTGAAACTTCTTCCTGATCTGTGCTTCCAACTAGCCAAGTTGAAATTTCCTTTGATTCAGGAGTTTTGAAAAACGCGTTCTGTATAAATTGCAAGCGGACATACGGAGCGCTAAAGGGGCCTGTGGTGGAAAAAGTAATATTCTTTAAATGAAAACTGCACAGAAGCATTCTGCAAAACTTTTTTTGATCTGTGCTCACAACTAGCAGAGTTGAACCTAACGTTTGATTGAGCAGTTCTGAAACACTTTCTGTAGAAACTGCAAGCGGACATTCGGAGTGCTACGGAGCCTATAGTGGAAAAAGGAATATCTTCAAATAAAAACTACACAGAAGCATTCTGTGAATCTTCTTACTCATCTGTGCATTCAACTAACAGAGTTGAACCTCACTTTTCTTTGAGAAGTTCTGAAACTCTGTCTCTGTAGAAACTGCAAGCGGACATTCGGAGCGCTAAGGGACCTATAGTGGAAAAAGAAATATCTTCAAATAAAACTTCACAGAAGCATTCTGCGAAACTTCTTTCTGATCTGTGCATTCAACTAGCAGAGTTGAACATTACTTTTGACTGAGCAGTTCTGAAACACTCTTTCTGTAGAAACTGCAAGCAGACATTCGGAGCGCTAAGGTGCCTACAGTGGAAAAAGGAATATCTTAAATAAAAACTACACAGAAGCATTCTGAGGAACTTCATTCTGATCTGTGCATTCAACTTGCGGAGTGGAACCTTACTTTGATTGAGTGGTCCTGAAACCTTCTTTCTATAGAAATGCAAGTGGACATTCGTAGCACTAAGTGGCCTATAGTGGAAAAAGCATATCTTGAAATAAAAACTACACAGAAGCATTCTGCAAAATTTCCTTCTGATCTCTGCATTCAACTCACACTGTTGAACCTTACTTTTGATTGAGAAGTTCTGAAACTCTCTGCAGAAACTGCAAGCGGACGTTCGGAGAGCTAAGGGGCCTATATTGGAAAAAGGACTATCTTCAAATAAAAACTACACAGAGGCATTCTGCGAGACTACTTTCTGATCTGTGCATTCACCTAGCAGAGTTGATCTTTCTTTTGATTGAGGAGTTTTGACCCACCCTTTTGGTAGAAACTGCTGGCGACATTCGGAGCGCTAAGGGGCCTATAGTGGGAAAACGAATATCTTCAAAAAAAACTATTCAGAAGCATTCTGCGAAACTACTTTCTGATCTGTGCATTCAACTACCAGAGTTGAACGTTACTTTTGATTGAGCAGTTCTGAAACACTCTTTCTGAAGAAACTGCAAGCAGATATTCGGAGCGCTAAGGGGCCTATAGTGGAAAACGGCATATCTTGAAATAAAAACTACACAGAAGCATTCTGCGAAACTTCTTTCTGATCTATGCATTCAACTAACAGAGTTGACCTAACTTTTGATTGAGCAGTTCTGAAACTCTCTTTCTGTAGAAATGCAAGCAGACATTCTTAGCGCTAAGAGACTACAGAGGAAAAAGGAATACCTTCAAATAGAAACTACACAGAAGCATTCTGCGAAACTTCTTTCTGATTTGTCATTCAATTAGCAGAGTTGAACCTTACTTTTGAATGAGCAGTTCTGAAGCACTCTTTCTGTAGAATCTGCAAGCGGACATTTGGAGCGCTAAGGGGCCTGTAGTGGAAAAAGGGATATCTTCAAATAAAACTACACAGAAGCATTCTGTGAAACTTCTTTCTGATCTGTACATTCAACTAACAGAGTTGAACCTTACTTTTGATTGAGAAGTTCTGAAACTCTTTCTTTAGAAACTGCAAGTGGACATTCGCAGCGCTAAGGGGCCTAAAGTGGAAAAAGGAGTATCTTCAACTGAAAAATACACAGAAGCATTCTGCGAAACTTCTTTCTGATCTGTGCATTCAATAGCAGAGTTGAACCCTACGTTTGATTGAGGAGTTCTGAAACACTATTTCTGTAGAGACTGCAAGTGGACATTCGCAGCACTATGGAGCCTATAGTGGAAAAAGGAATATCTTTGAATAAAAAGTACACAGAAGCATTGTGCAAAACAACTTTCTGGTCTGTACATTCAACTAGCGGAGTTGAGCCTTACTTTTGTTTGAGAACTTCTGAAACAATCTTTCTGTAGAAACTGCAAGCCGAGAATCGGATCGTTAAGGGGCATATAGAGGAAAAAGGAATATCTTCAAATAAAAACTACACAGAAGCATTCTGGGAAACTTCTTTCTGATCTGTGCATTTAACTAACAGAGTTGAACTTTACTTATGATTGAGAAGTTCTGAAACTCTCTTTCTGTAGAATCTGCAAGCGGACAGTAGGAGCGCCAAGTGGCCTATAGTGGAAAAAGGAATGTCTTCAAATAAAAACTACGGAGAAGCATTCTGCAAAACATCTCACTTATCTGTGCATTCAATTACAGAGTTGAATATTACTTTTTATTGAGAAGTTCTGAAACTCTCTTTCTGTAGAAACTGCAAGCAGACATTACGAGCACTAAGGGGCCTATTGTGGAAAAAGGAATATCTTCAAATAAAAACTACACAGAAGCATTCTGTGAAACTTCTTTCTGATCTGTGCATTCAAGTAACAGAGTTGAACCTACTTTTGATTGAGAAGTTCTGAAACTCTCTTTATGTAGAAACTGCAAGCGACATGCGGAGCGCTAAGGGGCCTATAGTGGAAAAAGAATATCTTCAAATAAAAACTACACAGAAGTATTCTGCGAAACTCCTTTCAGATCTGTGCATTCAACTAGCAGAGTTGAACCTTAGTTTTGATTGAGGAGTTTTGAAACAGTCTTTCTGTAGAAACTGCATGTGCACATTCGGAGGTCTAAGTGGCCTCTAGTGGAAAAAGGAATATCTTCATATAAAAACTACACAGAATCATTTAGCGAAACTTCTTTCTGATCTGTGCATTCAACTAGCAGAGCTGAACCTTACTTTTGATTGAGCATTTTTGAAACTCTCCTTCTGTAGAAACTGCAAGCGGACATTCGGAGCACTAAGGGGCCTATAGTCGGAAAAGGATTACCTTCAAATAAAAACTATACAGAAGCATTCTGTGAAACTTCTTTTCTGATCCGTGCATTCAACTAGCAGAATTGAACATTACTTTTGATTGAGCAGTTCTGAAACACTCTTTCTGTAGAAACTGCCAGCAGACATTCGGAGCGCTAAGGGGCTTAGAGTGGAAAAAAGCAATATGTTCAAATAAAAACTACACAGAAGCATTCTGTGAAACTTCTTTCTGATCTGTGCTTTCAACTATCAGAGTTGAATCTTACTTTTGATTGAGAAGTTCTGAAACTCCCTTTCTATATAAACTGCAAGCGGACATTCGCAGCGCTAATGGGCCTCTAGTGGAAAAAGGAATATCTTCAAATAAAAACTACACAGAAGTATTCTGAGAAGCTTCCTTCTACACTGTGGCATTCAACTAACACAGTTGAACCTTACTTTTGATTGAGAATTTTTGAAACTCTCTTTCTGTAGAAACTGCAAGCGGATATTCGGAGCGCTAAGGGGCCTATAGGGGAAAAAGTAATATCTTCAAATAAAAACTCCAAAGAAGAATTCTGCGAGACTACTTTCTGATCTGTGCGTTCAACTAGCATAGTTGAACCTTACTTTTGATTGAGCAATTCTGAAAGGCCCTTTCTGTAGAAACTCGAAGCGGACATTCGGAGCCCTAAGGGGCCTACAGTGGAAAAGGAATATCTTCAAATAAAACTACACAGAAGCATTCTGCGAAAATTCGTTCTGATCTGTGTATTCAACTAACAGATTTGAACCGTACTTTTGATGGAGATGTTCTGAAATTCTCTTTCTGTAGAAACTGCAAGCAGACATTCAGAGCGCTTAGGGGCCTATAGTGGAAAAGGAATATCTTCAAATAAAAAACTAGCAGAAGAATTCTGCAAAACTTCTTTCTGATATGTGCATTCAACTAACAGCGTTGAACCTTACTTTTGATTGAGGAGTTTGAAACACTCTTTCTGTAGAAACAGCAATTGGACATTTGGAGCGCTACGCGGCATATCGGGGAAAAAGGAATATTTCTATTAAAAACTATACGGAAGCATTCTGTGAAACTTCTTTCTGATCTGTGCATTCAACTAACAGGGTTGAACCTTACTTTTGATTGAAGAGTTTTGAAACAAACTTTCTGTAAAAACTGCAAGTGGACATTTGGAGCGCTAAGAGGCCTATCGTGGAAAAAGGAATATCTTCAAATAAAAACTAAACAGAAGCATTCTGTAAAACTATTTTCTGATCTGTGTATTCAACTAAGAGAGTTGAAACTTACTTTTGATTGAGGAGTTTTGAAACAATCTTTCTGTAGAAACTGCAAGTGATATTTTGAGCACTACGCGGCCTATCGAGGAAAAAGTAATATCTTCAAATAAAAACTACAGAGAAGCATTCTCTGAAACTTCTTTCTGATCTTTGCATTCAACTAACAGAGTTGAACCTTACTTTTGATTGAGGAGTTTTGAACCACTCTTTCTGTAGATATTGTAAGTGGACATTTAGAGCGCTACGCGGCCTATCTTGGAAAAAGGAATATCTTCAAATAAAAACTACATAGAAGCATTCTGTGAAACTTCTTTCTGATCTGTGCATTCAACTAGCAGAGTTGAAACTTACTTTTGATTGAGGAGTTTTGAAACACTCTTTCTGTAGGAACTGCAAGTGGTCATTTGGAGCGCTACGCTCCTATCGTAGAAAAAGGAATATCTTCAAATAAAAACTACACAGAAGCATTCTGTGAAACTTCTCTCTGATCTGTGCATTCAACTAAGAGAGTTGAACCTTACTTTTGATTGAGGTGTTTTGAAACACTCTTTCTGTAGAAACTGAAAGTGGACATTTGGAGCACTATGCGGCCTATCGTGGAAAAGGGAATATCTTCAAATAAAAACTACACAGAAGAATTCTGTGAAACTTCTTTCTGATCTGTGCTTTCAACTAACAGAGTTCAACCTTATTTTTGATTGAGGAGTTTTGAAACACCCTTTCTGTAGAAACTGCAAGTGGACAGTTTGAGCGTTATGTGGCCAAACGTGGAAAAAGGAATAACTGCAAATAAAAACTACACAGAAGCATTCTGTGAAATTTCTTTATGATCTGGGCATTGAACTAACAGAGTTGAACCTTACTTTTGATTCAGGAGTTTTGAAGCACTCTTTCTGTTGAAACTGCAAGTGGATATTTTGGAGGACCATGCGGCCTATTGTGGAAAAAGGAATATCTTCAAATAAAGCCTATGCAGAAGCATTCTGTGAAACTATTTTCTGACCTGTGTATTCAACTAAGAGTTTTGAACCTTACTTTTGATAGAGGCGTTTTGAAACAATCTTTCTGTAGAAACTGCATGTGGAGATTTGGAGCGCTACACGGCCTATCGTGGAAAAAGTAATATCTTCAAATAAAAACTAAACAGAAGCATTCTGTGAAGCTTCTTTCTGATCTTCGTATTCAACTAACAGAGGTGAAACTTACTTTTGATTGAGGAGTTTTGAAACACTCTTTCTGTAGAAACTGCAAGTGGACATTTGGAGCGCTAAGAGGCCTATCGTGGAAAAAGGAATATCTTCAAATAAAAACTACACGGAAGCATTGTGTGAAACTTCTTTCTGATCCGTGCACTCAACTACAGAGTTCTACCTTACTTTTGATTGAGGTGTTTTGAAACACTCTGTCTGTAGAAACTGCAACTGGACATTTGGAGCCCTATGCACCCTGTTGTGGAAAAGGGAATATCTTCAAAAAAAAACTGCCCAGATGCATTCAGTGAAACTTCTTTCTGATCTGTGCATTCAACTAAGAGAGTTGAAACTTACTTTTGATTGAGGAGTTTTGAAACACTCTTTCTGTCGAAACTGCAAGTGGACATTTTGAGGGCTATGCGGCCTATCATGGAAAAAGAAATAACTTCAAATAAAAACTACACAGAAGCATTCTGTGAAACTACTTTTTGATCTGTGCTTTCAACTAAGAGAGTTGAACCTTACTTTTGATTCAGGAGTTTTGAAACACTCTTTGTGTAGAAATTGCAAGTGGACATTTGGAGCGCTACATGTTGTGTCATGGAAAAAGGAATAACTTCTAATAAAAACTACACAGATACATTCTGTGAAACTGCTTTCTGATCTGTGTATTCAACTAAGAGAGTTGAAAATTACTTATGACTGATGTGTTGTGAAACACTCTTTCTGTAGAAACTGCAAGTTGACATTTGGAGCGCTACGTGGCGTATTGTGGAAAAAGTAATATCTTCAAATAAAAAACTACACAGAAGCATTCTGTGAAACTTCTTTCTGATCTGTGCATTCAACTAACAGTGTTGAACCTTACTTTTAATTGAGGAGTTTGAAATACTCTTTCTATAGAAACTGCACGTAGACATTTGTACCGCTACATGGCCTATTGTGGAAAAAGGAATTTCTTCAAATAAAAACCACAGAGATTGCATTCTATGAAACTTATTTCTGATCTCTGCATTCAACTAACAGACTTGAACCTCACTTTTGATTGAGGAGTTTTGAAACACTATTTCTGTAGAAACTGCAAGAGGAAATTTTGAGCACTACGCGGTCTATCGCGGAAAAAGCAATATCTTCAAATTAAAACTACACAGAAGCATTCTGTGAAACATCTTTCTGATCTGTGCTTTCAACTAACAGAGTTGAACCTTACTTTTGATTGAGGAGTTTTGAAACCCTCTTTCTGTAGAAACTGCAAGTGGACATTTGGAGGGCTACGTGGCCTGTTGTGGAAAAAGGAATATCTTCAAATAAAAACTACACAGAAGCATTCTGTGAAACTTCTTTCTGATCTGTGCATTCAACTAACAGAGTTGAAACGTACTTTTGATTGAGGAGTTTTGAAAACTCTTTCTGTAGAAACTGCAAGTGGACATTTGGAGCGCGACACGGCCTGTCGTGGGAAAAGAAATATCCTCAATCATAAACTACACAGAAGCATTCTGTGAAACTTCTTTCTGATCTGTGCATGCAACTAACAGAGTTGAACCTTACTTTTCATTGAAGAGTTTTGAAACACTCTTTCTGCAGAAACTGAAAGTGGAAATTTGGAGTGCTACATGGCCTATCATCGAAAAAGGAGTATCTTCAAATAAAAACTACACAGAAGCATTCTGTGAATTTTTTTCTGATCTGTGCATTCACCTAACAGAGTTGAACCTTACTTTTGATTGAGGAGTTTTGAAACACTCTGTAGAAACTGCAAGTGGACATTAGGAGCGCAACGCGGCCTATCTTGGAAAAGGGAGTATATTCAAATAAAAACTACACAGAAGCATTCTGTGCGACTTCTTTCTGATCTGTGCAGTCAACTAACCCATTTTAACCTTACTTTTGATTGAGGAGTTTTGACACACTCTTTCTGTAGAAACTGCAAGTGGACAATTTAAGCGATATACGGCCTGTCGTGGAAAATGGAATATCTTCAAATAAAAACTACACAGAAGCATTAGGTGAAACTGCTTTCTGATCTGTGCATTCAACTAACAGAGTTGAACCTTACTTTTAATTGAGGTGTTTTGAAACACTCTTTCTGTAGAAACTGCAAGTGGACATTTGGAGCGCTACACGGCCGGTCGTGGAAAAAGGAATATCTTCAAATAAAAACTACACAGATGCATTTTGTGAAACTTCTTTTTGAGCTGTGCATTCAAATAACACATTTGAAACTTACTTTTGATTGAGAAGTTTTGAAACAATCTTTCTGTAGAAACTACAATTGCACACTTGTAGTGCTAAGCGGCCTATCTTCGAAAAAGGAATATCTTCAAATAAAAACTACACAGAATCATTCTGTGAAGCTTCTTTCTGATGTGTGCATTCAACTAACAGAGCTGCAACTTTCTTTTGCTTGAGGAATTTAAAACACTCTTTCTGTAGAATCTGCAAGTGGACATTTGGAGCGCTACGGGTCCTATCGTGGAAAAAGGAATATCTTCAAATGAAATCTACATAGAAGCAATGTGTGAAACTACAAGGAAAATTCTGTGAAACTTGCTCTGGTCTCTGCATTCAAATAACGGAGTTGAAACTTACTTTTATTGAGGAGTTTTGAAACACTCTTCCTGTAGAATCTGAAAGTGGACTTTTGGAGTGCTATGCGGCCTACATTGGAAAAAGGAGTATCTTCAAATAAAAACTACACAGAAGCATTCTGTGAAAATTCTTTCTGATTTCTGCATTCAACTAACAGAGTTAAACCTTACTTTTGAATGAGGAGTTTTGAAACACTCCTTCTGTGGAAACTGCAAGTGGACATCTGGAGCATTACACGTCTTATCGTGTAAAAGGGAATATCTTCAAATAAAAACTACACAGAAGCGTGCTCTGAAGCTTCCTTCTGATCTGTGCATTAAACTAACAGAGTTGAAATTACTTTTGATTGATGAGTTTCAAACACTCTTTCTGTAGAAACTACAAGTGGACATTTGGAGTGCTACGCGGCCTATAGGGGAAAAAGGAATAACTTCAAATAAAAATTACACAGAAGCATTCTGTGAAACTTCTTTCTGATCTGTGCATTCAACTCACAGATTTGAACTTTACTATTGATTGAAGAGTTTTGAAACACAGTTTTGGTAGAAACTGCAACTGGACATTTTGAGCGCTAATAAGCCTATCGTGGAAAAAGGAATATCATCAAATAAAACTACACAGAAGCATTCTGTGAAACTACATTCTGATCTCTGCATTCAACTAACAGAGATGAATCTTATTTTTGGTTGAGGAGTTTTGAAACACTCTTTCAGTAGAAACTGCAATTGGAATTTGAAGCGCTGCGCGGCCTGTCGTGGAAAAAGGAAAATCTTCAAATAAAAACTATGCACAAGCATTCTCTGAAACTTCTTTCTGATCTGTGCATTTAACTAACAGAGTTGAACTTTACTTTTGACTGAAGAGTTTTGAAACACACTTTCTGTAGAAACTGCAAGTGGACATTGGGAGCACTAAGAAGCCTATTGTGGAAAAAGGAATATCATCAAATAAAAACTACACAGAAGCATTCTGTGAAATACTTTCTGATCTGTGCATTCAACTAATAGACTTTAAACTTATTTTTGGTTGAGGAGATTTGAAACACTCTTTCTTTAGAAACTGCAAGTGGACATTTGCAGCGATGCACGGCCTATCGTGGAAAAAGGAATAACTTCAAATAAAACTACACAGAAGCATTCTGTGAAACTACATTCTGAACTGTGAATTCAACTAACAGATTTGAACCTCACTTTTGTTAGAGGAGTTTTGAAATACTCATTCTGTAGAACCTGCAAGTGGACATTTTGAGCGCTACTTGGCCCATCATGGAAAAGGGAGTATCTTCAAAGAAAAACTACACGGAAGCAGTCTGTGAAACATTTTCTGATCTTTGCATTCAACTAACTGAGCTGAAACTTACTTTTCATGGAGGAGTTTTGAAACACGCTTTCTGTGGAAACTGAAATTGGACATTTGGATGGCTATGCGACCTTTCGTGGAAAAACGAATACCTTCAAATAAAAACTACAGAGAAGCATTCTGTGAAACATCTTTCTGACCTGTGTATTCAACTAACAGAATTCAACGTTACTTTTGATTGAGGAGTTTTGACACTCTCTTTTGGTAGAAACTGCAAGTGGACATTTGGAGCACTACGTGGCCTATCGTGGAAAAAGGAATATCTTCAAATGAAAACTGCACAGAAGCATTGTGTGAAAGTTCTTTCTGATCTGTGCATTCAACTAACAGAATTGAACCTTACTTTTGATTGAGGAGTTTTGAAACACTCTTTCTGTACAAACTGCAAGTGGACATTTGCAGCGCTATGCAGCCTGTAGTGGAAAAGGAATATGTTCAAATGAAAACTACACAGTAGCATTTTGGGAAGCTTGATTCTGATCTGTGGATTCGACTAATGTAGATGAACCTTCCTTTTGATTTAGGAGTTTTGAAACACTCTTTCTGTAGAAACTGCAAGTGGACATTTGGAGCGCTACGAGGCCTCTCGTGGAAAAAGGAGTATATTCAAATAAAAACTACACAGAATCATTCGGTGAAACTTCGTTCTGATCTGTGCAATCGACTAACAGAGTTGAACCTTACTTTTGATTGAGGAGTTTGAAACACTCTTCCTGTATGAAGTGCAATTGGAAATTTGGAGAGCTACGTGGCCTATCGTGGAAAAAGGAATATCTTCAAATAAAAACTACACAGAAGCATTCTGTGAAAATATTTCTGATCTGTGTTTCAACTAACAGGGATGAACCTAAGTTTTGATAGAGGAGTTTTGAAACACTAATTCTATAGAAACTGCAATTGGACATTTGGAGCGCTAAGAGGCCTAAGGTGGAAAAAGGAATATCTTCAAAAAAACTACACAGAAGCATTGTGTGAAAATTTTTTCTGATCTGTCCATTCAAATATGAGAGTTTAACCTCACTTTTGATTGAGGGGTTTTGAAACAATCTTTCTGTAGAAACGGCAAGTGGACATTTGGAGCCCTACATGGCTTATCGTGGAAAAAGTAATGTTTTCAAATACAAATCACACGGAAGCATTCTGTGAAACTTCTTTCTGATCTGTGCAATCGACTAAGAGATTTGAACCTTACTTTTGATTGAATCACTCTTTCTGTAGTAACTGCAAGTGGACTTTTTGTGCGACAGGCGGCCTTTCATGGAAAAAGGAATAACTTCAAAGGAAAACTACACAGAAGCATTCTGTGAAAATTCTTTCTGATCTGTGCATTCGACTAACAGAGTTGAACCATACTTTTGATTGATGAGTTTTGAAACACACTTTCTGTAGAAATTGCAAGTGGACATTTAGAGCGCTATGCGGAATGTTGTGGAAAAAGCAATGTCTTGAATAAAAACTACACAGAAGCATTCTGTGAAACTACTGCCTGATCTCTGCATTCAACTAACAGTGTTGAACCTTACTTTTGACTGAGGAGTTTTGAAACACTCTTTGTGTAGAAACTGCAAGTGGATAGTTGGTGCGCTATGCGGCCTATAATGGAAAAGGGAATATCTTCAAATGAAAACTACACAGAAGCATTCTGTGAAACTTCTTTCTGGTCTCTGCAGTAAACTAACAGAGTTGAAACTTACTTTTGATAGAGGAGTTTTGAAACACTCTTTCTGTAGAAACTGCAATTGGACTTTTGGAGCGCTACGCGGCCTATAGTGGAAAAACGAATATCTTCAAATAAAAACTACATGGAAGTATTGTGTGAAACATCTTTCTGATCTGTGCATTCAAATAAAAGAGTTGAAACTTACTTTTGATTGAGGAGTTTTGAAACACTCTTTCTGTAGAAACTGCAAGTGGACATTTGGAGTGCTTAGCAGACTATCGTGGAAAAGGAATATTTTCAAATAAAAACTACACAGAAGCATTCTGTGAAACTTCTTTTTGATCTGTGCCTTCGACTAACAGTGTAGAAACTTACTTTTGATTGAGGAGTTTTTGAATACTCTTTCTGTAGAAACTGCAAGTTGACATTGGAACGATCCTCGGCCTATCATGGAAAATGGAATATCTTCAAATAAAAACAACGCAGAAGCATTCTGTAAAACTTCTTTATGATCCGTGCCTTCGACTAACAAAGTTGAACCTTACTTTTCATTGAGGAGTTTTGAAACACTCTTTCTGTAAGAACTGCAACTGGACATTTGGAACACTAATCGGCCTATCGTGGAAAAGGAATGTCTTCAAATAAAAGCTACATAGTATTCTGTGAAACTCTTTCTGATCTGTGCATTCAACTAACAGCGTTGAACCTTACTTTTGACTGAGGAGTTTTGAAATACTCTTTCTGCAGAAACTGCAAGTGGATATTTGGAGTGCTGCACAGCCTATCGTGGAAAAAGGAGTATCTTCATATAAAAATAAACAGAAGCCTTCTATGAAACTACTTTCTAAACTGTGCATTGACTAACAGAGTTGAACCTTATGTTGTTGAGATTGGAAACTCTTCTGAAAACTGCAGGACATGAACGATCCGGCAATGAAAAGGATATTCAAATAAAAACAACGCAGAAGATGTAAAACTTCTTTATGATCTGCCTTGACTACAAAGTTGAACCTTACTTTTCATTGAGGAGTTTTGAAACACTCTTTCTGTAAGAACTGCAACTGGACATTTGAACACTAATCGGCTATCGTGGAAAAAGGAATGTCTTCAAATAAAAGCTACATAGTATTCTGTGAACTTCTTCTGATCTGTGCATTCAACTACAGCGTTGAACCTTACTTTTGACTGAGGAGTTTTGAAACACTCTTTCTGCAGAAACTGCAAGTGGATTTGGAGGCTGCACAGCCTATCGTGAAAAAGGAGTATCTTCATATAAAAATAAACAGAAGCCTTCTATGAAACTACTTTCTAAACTGTGCATTGACTAACAGAGTTGAACCTTATGTTTGTTGAGGAGTTTGGAAACACTCTTTCTGTAGAAACTGCAAGTGGACATTTGGAGCCCTACACGGCCTATCGTGGAAAAAGATATATTTTCAAATGAAAACTACACAGAAGCATTCTGTGAAACTTCTTTCTGATCTGTGTATTCTGCTAAAAAGGTTGAAAGTTACTTTTAATACAGGAGTTTGAAACACCCTTACTGTAGAAACTGCAAGTGGACATTCAGCACGCTATGCGGCCTATAGTGGAAAAAGGAATATCTTCAAATAAAAACTGCACGGAAGCATTCTCTGAAACTTCTTTCTTATCTGTGCATTAGACTAAGAGCGTTGAACCTTACTTTTGTTGGAGGAGTTTTGAAACACTCTTTCTGTAGAAACTGCAAGTGGACATTAGGAGCGCTACATGGCCTATAGTGGAAATAAGAATATCTTCAAATAAAAACTACACAGAAGCATTCTGTGGAACTTCTTTCTGATCTGTGCTTTCAACTAACAGAATTGAGCCTTACTTTTGATTGAGGAGTTTTGAAACACTCTTTCTGTACAAACTGCAAGTGGTATTTGGAGCGCTATGAAACCTGTATTGGAAAAAGGAATATCTTGAAATAAAAATTACACAGTAGCATTCTGTGAAACTTCTTTCTGATCTGTGCATTCGACTAACGTAGATGAACCTTACTTTTGGTTTAGGAGTTTTGAAACACACTTTCACTAGAAACTGCAAGTGGACATTTGGAGCGCTTCGAGGCCTATCACTGAAAAAGGAGTATCTTCAAATAAAAACAACACAGAATCATTCGGTGAAACTTCGTTCTGATCTGTGCATTCGACTAACAGAGTTAAAGGTTTCTTTTGATTGAGCAGTTCTGAAAACACTCTCTCTGTAGAAACTGCAAGTTGACATTGCGAGCGCTAAGGGGCCTATAGTGGAAAAAGGAATATCTTCAAATAAAAACTACACAGAAGCATTCTGTGAAACTTCTTTCTGTTCTGTGCATTCAACTAACAGCGTTGAACCATACTTCTGATTGAGCAGTTCTGAAACGCTCCTTCTGAAGAAACTGCAAGTGGACATTCGGAGCGCTAAGGGGCCTATAGTGGAAAAAGTAATATCTCCAAATAAAAACTACAAAGAAGCATTCTGTGAAACTTCTTTCTGTTCTGTGCATTCAACTAACAGAGTTGAAGCTTACTTTTGATTGAGCAGTTCTGAAATACTTTTTCTGTGGAAACTGCAAGCGGACATTCGGAGCGCTAATGGGCCTGTAGTGGAAAAAGGGATATCTCCAAATAAAAACTACACAGAAGCATTCTGTGAAACTTCCTTCTATTCTGTGCATTCAACTAACAGTGTTGAAGCTTACTTTTGACTGAGCAGATCTGAAACAATATTTCTGTAGTAACTGCAAGTGGACATGCTGAGCGCTGAGGGGCCTGTAGTGGAAAAAGGAATATCTTCAAATAAAAACTACACAGAAGCATTCTGTGAAACTTCTTCTTGTTTTGTGCATTCAACTAACAGAGTTGAATCTTACTTTTGATTGAGCAGTTCTGAAACACTCCTTCTGTAGAAACTGCAAGAGGACATTCGGAGCGCTTAGGGGCCTATAGTGGAAAAGGAATATCTTCAAATAAAAACTACACAGAAGCATTCTGCGAAACTACTTTCTGATCTGTGCATTCAACTAACACAGTTGAACCTTACTTTGATTGAGAAGTTCTGGAACTCTCTTTCTGTTGAAACTGCAAGCGGACATTCAGAGCGTTAAGAGGCCTGTAGTGGAACAAGGAATATCTCAAAATAGAAACTACACAGAAGCATTTTGTGAAACTACTTTCTGTTCTGTGCATTCAACTAACAGAGTTGAAATTACTTTTGAATGTGAAGGTTTGGAACTCTCTCTCTGTAGAAACTACAATCGGACATTTGGAGCGCTAATGGCCTATAGTGGAAAAAGGTATATCTTCAAATAAAAACTACACAGAGGCATTCTGCAAAACTTCTTTCTCATCTGTGCATTTACCTAGCAGATTTGAACCTTAATTTTGATTGAGGAGTTTTGAAACAGTCTTTTTGTTGAAACTGCAAGCGCACATTCGGAGTGCAAATGGGCATATAGTGGAAAACAGAATATCTTCAATCAAAAACTACACAGAAGTATTGTGCGAAACTTCTTTCTGATCTGTCCATTCAACTATCAGAGTTAAACCTTACTTTTGATTGAGCAGTTCTGAAACACTCTTTCTGTAGAAACTGCAAGCAGACATTCGCAGTGCTTAGGGGCTATAGTGGGAATAAAAATATCTTCAAAAGAAAACTACACAGAAGCATTCCGTGAAACTTCTTTCTGATCTGTTCACTCAATTAGTAGAGTTGAACCATACCTTTGATTGAGCAGTTCTGAAACATTCCTTCTGTAGAAACTGCAAGTGGACATTCAGAGCACTAATGGGCCTTTATTTGAAAAAGGAATATCTTCAACTAAAAACTACAGAGAAGGATTCTGCGAAACATCTTTGTGATCTGTGCATTCAACCAGCAGAGTTGAACCTTCCTTTTTATTGTGCAGTTTTGAAACACTCTTTCTGTAGAAACTGCAAGCTGACATTCGGACTGCTAAGTGGCCTATAGGGGAAAAAGGATTATCTTCTAATAAAAACTACACAGAAGCATTCTCCGAAACTAGTTTCTGATCAGTGCATTCAACTAACAGAGTTGAACTTTACTTTTGATTGAGAAGTTATTAAACACTCTTTATGTAGAAACTGCAAGCGGACATTCGGAGCGCTAAGGGGACTATAGTGGAAAAAGGAATATCTTCAAATAAAAACTACAGAGAAGCATTCTGCGAAACTTCTATCTGATGTTGGCATTCAACTAGCAGAGTTGAACCTTACTGTTGATAGAGCAGTTCTGAATTTCTCTTTCTGTAGAAACTGCAAGCGAACATTCGGTGCGATAAGGGGCATATGGTGGAAAAAGGAATATCTTCAAATAAAAACCACACAGAAGCATTCTGCGAAACTTCTTGCTCATTTGTGCATTCAACTAGCAGAGTTGAAACTTTCTTTTGATTGAGCAGTTCTGAAACATTCTTTCTGTAGAAAATGCAAGCGGACATTTCGAGCGCTACTGGGCCTATGGTGGGAAAAAAAATATCTTCAAATAAAAACTACACAGAAGCATTGGGCGAAACTTCTTTCTGATCTGTGCATTTACCTAGCAGATTTGAACCTTACTTTTGATTGAGGCGTTTTGAAACTGTTTTTTTGTAGAAACTGCAAGCGGATATTCTGTGCGCTAAGGGCCTATAGTGGAAAAAGGAATATATTCAATAAAAACTACACGGAAGCATTGTGCGAAACTTCTTTCTGATCTGTCCATTCCACTATCAGAGTTGAACCTTACTTTTTTTTTTTTTTTTTTTTTTTTTGAGATGGAGTCTCGCTCTGCCACCCAGGCTGGAGTGCAGTGGCGCAATCTCGGCTCACCGCAAGCTCCGCCTCCCGGGTTCACGCCATTCTCCTGCCTCAGCCTCTCCGAGTAGCTGGGACTACAGGCGCCCGCCACCACGCCCGGCTAATTTTTTGTATTTTTAGTAGAGACGGGGTTTCACCGTGGTGTCGATCTCCAGACCTCGTGATCCGCCCGCCTCGGCCTCCCAAAGTGCTGGGATTACAAGCGTGAGCCACCGCACCCGGCCTGAACCTTACTTTGATTGAGTAGTTCTGAAACACTCTTTCTGTAGAAACTGCAAGTGGACATTCGGAGCACTAAGGGGCCTATGGTGGAAAAAGAAATATCTTCAGATAAAAACTACACAGAAGCATTCTGCGAAACTTCTTTCTGATCTGTGCATTCAACTAGCAGAGTTCAACCTTACTTTTCATTGAACAGTTCTCTTTCTGTAGAAACTGCAAGTGGACATTCGGAGCTCTAAGGGGCCTATAGTGGTAAAGGAATATCTCTAAGGGGACTATAGTGATAAAAGGAATATGTAAAAATAAAAACCACAAATAAGCGTTCTGCGAAAGTACTTTCTGATCTGTGCATTCAACTAGCAGAGTTGGACCTTACTTTTGACTGAGCAGTTCTGAAACACTGTTTCTGTAGAAACTGCAAGCAGACATTCAGAGCGCTAAGGGGCCTATAGTGGGAAAACGGAATATCTTCAAATAAAAAACTACACTGAAGCCTTCGGCGAAACTTCTATCTGATCTGTGAATTCAACAAACAGAGTGGAATGTTACATTTGACTCAGCAGTTCTGATACACCCTTTCTGTAGAAACTGCAAGCCAACATTCGGAGCACAAAAAGGAGTATAGTGGGAAAAAGGACTGTCTTCAAATAAAAAGTACACAGAAGCATTCTGCGAGACTTCTTTCTGATCTCTGCATTCAACTAGCATGGTTCAACCTTACTTTAGATTGAGGATTTTGAAACAGTCTTTTTGTAGAAACTGCAAGCGGACATTCGGAGCGCTATGGGGCCTATAGTTGGAAAACTAATATCTTCAAATGAAAATTACACAGAAGCATTCTGCGAAATTCTTTCTGATCTGTGAATTCAACTAACAGAGTTGAACCTTACTTTTGATGGAGAAGTTCTGAAACTCTGTTTTTGTATGAACCGCAAGCGTACATTCAGAGCGCTAAGTGGTCTATAGTGGATTAAATAATATCTTCAAATAAAAGCTGCACAGAAACATTCTGTGAAACTACTTTCTGATCTGTGCTTTCAACTAGCAGAGTTGAACCTCACTTTTGATTGAGGAGTTTTGAAAAACTCTTCCTGTAGAAACTGCAAGCGGACATTCAGAGCGCTAGGGCGCCTATTGCGGAAAAAGGAATACCTTCTAATAAAACTACACAGAAGCATTCTGCGAGGCTTCTTTCTGATCTTTGCAATCAACAAGCAGATTTGAAACTTACTTTTGCTTTGAGCATAGCTGAAACTCTCTTTGTGAAGAAACTGCAAGTGCACATTTGTAGGAGAAAGGGGCCTATAGTGGAAAAAGGAATATCTTCAAATAAAAACTACACAGAAGCATTCTGCGAAACTTCTTTATGATCTGTGCATTCAACTAGCAGAGTTGAACCTTACTTTTGATTGAGGAGTTCTGAAACTCTCTTTCTGTATAAACAGCAAGCGGATATTTGGAGCGCAAAGGGGCCAATACTGGAAAAAGGAATGTCTTGAAATAAAATCTACACAGAAGCATTCTGTGAGACTCCTTTATTATCTGTGCATTCAACTAGCAGAGTTGAACCTTACTTTTGATTGAGGGGTTCTGAAACTCTCTTTCTGTAGAAACTGCAAGTGGACATTCGGAGTGCTACGGGGCCTGCAGTGGAAAAAGGAATATCTAGAAATAAATACTACACAGAAGCATTCTGCGAGACTTCTTTCTGATCTGTGCATTCAACTAACCGAGATGAAGCTTACTTTTGATTGAGCAGTTCTGAAACACTCTTTCTGTAGAAACTGCAAGTGGACATTTTGACCGCTATGGGGAACATAGTGGAAAAAGGAATATCTTCAAATAAAAACTACACAGAAGCATTCTGTGAAACTTCTTTTTGTTCTGTGCATTCAACTAACAGAGTTGAAGCTTACTTTTGATTGAGCAGCTCTGAAACACTCTTTCTGTAGAAACTGCAAGTGGACATTCGGAGCGCTAAGAAGCATATAGTGGAAAAGGAATTTCCTCAAATAAAAACCACACAGAAGTATCCTGTGAAATTTCTTTCTGTTCTGTGCTTTCAACTAACACAGTTGAAGCCTACTTTGGATTGAGCAGTTCTGAAACACTCTTTCTGTAGAAACTACAGGTGGACATTCAGAGCGCTAAAAGGCAAATAGTGGAAGAAGGAATTTCCTCAAATAAAAACTACACTGAAGCACTCTGTGAAACTTCTTTCTGTTGTGTACATTCAACTAACAGAGTTGAACCTTACTTTGATTGAGCAGCTCTGAAACACTCTTTCTGTAGAAACTGCAAGTGGGCCTTCTGAGCGCTAAGGGGCCTACAGTGGAAAAAGAAATATCCTCAAATAAAACCACACAGAGGCATTCTGTGAAACTTCTTTCTGTTCTGTGCATTGAACTAACAGAGTAAAAGCTTACTTTGATTGAGCAGTTCGGAAATACTCTTTCTGTAGAAACTACAAGATGACATTCTGAGCACTAAAGGGCCTATAGTGGAAAAAGGAATGTCCTCAAATAAAAAATACACAAAAGCATTCTGTGAAACTTCTTTCTTTTCTGTGCATTCAACTAACAGAGTTGAAGCATACTTTTGATTGAGGAGTTGTGAAACACCCTTTCTGTAGAAACTGCAAGTGGACATTCGGAGCGCTAATGGGCCTATAGTGGAAAGAAGAATATCTTCAAATAAAAACTTCACTGAAGCATTCTGCGAAACAGCTTTCTGATCTGTGAATTCAACTAACAGAGTTGAAACTTACTTTTTGATTGAGCAGTACTGAAACAGTCTTTCTGTAGAAACTGCAAGCCGACATTCGGAGCGCAAAGAGGAGTAGAGTGGAAAAAGGAAAATGTTCAAATAAAAACTACAGAGAAGCATTCTGTGAGACTTCTTCTTATCTGTGCATTCAACTAGCAGAGTTCAACCTTACTTTAGATTGTGGAGTTTTGAAACACTCTTTCTGTAGAAACTGCAAGGAGACATTCGGAGCGCTAAGGGGCCTCTAGTGGAAAAACTAATATCTTCAAATAAAAACTACACAGAAGCATTTTGTGAAACTTCTTTCTCTTCTGTGCATTCAACTAACAGAGTTGAAGCTTACTTTCGATTGAGCAGTTCTGATACACTCTTTCTGAAGAAAATGCAAGCGGACAATCGGAGAGTTAAGAGGCCTATAGTTGGAAAAGTAATATCTTCAAATAAAAACTTCACAGAAGCATTCTGTGAAATTACTTTCTGTTCTGTACATTCAACTAACAGAGTTGCAGCTTACTTTTGAATGAGCAGTTCTGAAACACTCTTTCTGAAGAAACTGCAAGTGGACATTCGGAGCTATAAGGGGCCTATAGTGGAAAAAGTAATATCTTCAAATAAAAACCACACAGAAGCATTCTGCCAGACTCCTTTCTGATCTGTGCATTCAACTAGCAGAGTTGAACCTTACTGTTGATTGAGGAGTTTTGAAACACTCTTTCTGTAGAAACTGCAAGAGGATATTCGGAGCACTAAGAGGCCTATAGTGGAAAATGGAATATCTTTAAATAAAACTACACAGAAGCACTCTGCGAAACTTATTTCTGATCTGTGCTTTCAACTAAAAGAGTTGAACCTTAATTTCATTGAGAAGTTCTGAAAGTCTCTTTCTGTAGAAAGTGCAAGTGGACATTCGGAGCGCTAAGTGGAATGCGCTAAGTGTTATTCGGAGCTATAGTGGAAATAGGAGTATCTTCAATTAAGAACTACACAGAAGCATTTTGTGAGACTTCTTTCTCATCTGTGCATTCAACTAGCTGTGTTGAACCTTACTTTTGATTGAGGAGTTCTGAAACAATGTTTCTGTAGAAACTGGTAGTGGCATTCAGAGCGCTAAGAGGCCTATATTTGAAAAAGGAATATCTTCAAATAAAAACTACACAGAAGCATACTGCGAAACTTCTTTCTGATCTGTGCATTCAACTAGCAGAGTTGAACCTTACTTTACATTGAGGACTTTTGAAACACTCTTCTGTAGAAACTGCAAGTGGACATTCGGAGCGCTAAGGGGCCTATAGTGGAAAAAGGTATATCTTCAAATAAAAACTACACACAAGCATTCTGCGAAACATCTTACTGATCAGTGCATTCAACTAACAGAGTAGAAACTTACTTTTGATTGAGAAGTTCTGAAGCTCTCTGTAGGAACTGCAGGCTGATATTCGGAGCGCTAAGAGGCCTATAGAGGAAGAAGGTATGTGTTCGAATAAAAACTACACAGAAGCATGCTGAGAAACTTCTCTCAGATCCGTTAATTCAACTAGCAGACTTGAACCTTACTTTTGATTGAGGAGTTTTGAAAAACTCTGTCTGTAGAAACTGCAATCGGACATTCGGATCGCTAAGGCCTCTATAGTAGAAAAAGGAATATCTTCAAATAAAAACAAAACAGAACCATTCTTCGAAACTTCTTACTGATCACTGTATTCAACTACCAGTGTTGAACCTTAGTTTTGATAGAGAAGTTCTGAAACTCTCTTTCTGTAGAAACTGCAGGCTTATATTCGGAGCACTAAGAGGCCTATAGTGGAAAAAGTTATATCTTCGAATAAAAACTACACAGAAGCATTCTGCAAAACATCTTTCAGATCCGTGAATTCAACTAGCAGAGTTGAACTTTACTTTTGATTTAGGAGTTTTGAAACACTCTTTCTGTAGAAAGTGGAAGCGGACATTGGTAACGCTTAGGCGTCTATAGTGGAAAAAGTAATATCTTCAAATAAAAACTACAGAGAAGCATTCTTCGAAACTACTTTCTGATCTGTGCATTCAACTAGCAGAGTTAAACCTTAGTTTTGATTGAGGATTTCTGAAACACTCTTTCTCTAGAAACTGTAAGTGGACAGTCGTAGCACAAATGGGCCTATAGTGGAAAAAGGAATATCTTCAAATAAAAACTACACAGAAGCATTCTGTGAAACTTCTTTCTGATCTGTGCATTCAACTAGCAGAGTTGAGACTTACTTTTGATTGAGCAGTTCTGAAACACACTTTCTGTAGAAACTACAAGCGGACATTCGGAGCGTTACGGGGCCTGTATTGGAAAAAGGAATATTTTCAAATAAAAACTACACAGAAGCATTCTGTGAGACTTCTTTCTCATCTGTGCATTCAACTAGAATATTTGAAACTTAGTTTTGATTGAGGAGTTTGAAACAATATTTCTGTAGAAACTGCAAGTGGACATTCGGAGCTCTAAAGGGCCTATAGAAGAAAAAGTAATATCTTCAAATAAAAATTACACACATGCATTCTGTGAAACTTCTTTCTGATCTGTGCATTCAACTAGCGGGGTTGAACCTTCCTTTTGATTGAGAAGTTCTGAAACACTCTTTCTGTAGAAACTGGAAGCGGACATTCGGAGCGCTAACGGGCCTGCAGTGGAAAAAGGACTATCTTCAAATAATAACTACACAGAAGCATTCTGCAAAACTTATTTCGATATCTGCATTCAACTAGCAGAGTTGAAACTTACTTTTGATAGAGCAGTTCTGAAACAATCTTTCTGTGGAAACTGTAAGGAGACATTCGCAGCGCAATGGGGCCTACAGTGGAAAAAGGAATATCTTCCAATAAAAACTACTCAGAAGCATTCTGCGAAACTTCTTTCTGAGCTGTGCATCCAACTAGCAGAATTGAACCTTACTTTTGATTGAGGAGTTTTGAAACACCCTTTCTGTAGAAACTGCAAGCAGACATTCGGAGTGCTAAGGGGCCTATGGTGGAAAACGGAATATCTTCCAATAAAAACTACACAGAATCATTCTGTGAAACTTCTTACTGATCTGTGCATTCAACTAGCAGAGTTGAAGCTTACTTTTGATTGAGAAGTTCTGAAACTCTGTATCTCTAGAAACTGCATGTGGATATTCGGAGCGCTTAGGGGCCTATAGTGGAAAAAGGAATATTTTCCAATAAAAACTACAGAGAAGCATTCTGCGAGACTTCGTTCTGATCTGTGCATTCAACTAGCAGAGTTGAACCTTACTTTAGGTTGAGAATATTTGAAACACTCTTTCTGTAGAAACTGCAAGTGGACATTCGGAGTGCTAAGGGACCTATAGTGTAAAAACGAATATCTTCAAATAAAAGCTACACACAAGCATTCTGCGAAACGTCATACTGATCAGTGCATTCAACTAACACAGTTGAACCTTACTTTTGATTGAGAAGTTCTGAAACTCTCTTTCTGTAGAAACTGCAGGCTTATATTCGGAGCACTAAGAGGCCTATAGTGGAAAATGGTATATCTTCGAATAAAAACTACACAGAATCATTCTGCGAAACTTCTTTCTGATCTGTGCATTCAACTAGCAGTGTTGAAACTTTCTTTTGTTTGAGCAGTTCTGAACCACTCTTTCTGTAGAAACTGCAAGCGGACATTCGGAGCGCCAACAGGCCTAGAGTGGATAAAGGACTATCTTCAAATAAAAACTACACAGAATCATTCTGCGAAACTTTTTTCTGATCGTGCATTCAACTAACAGAGTTGAAGCTTACTTTTGATTGAGCAGATCTGAAACACTCTGTCCGTAGAACCTGCAAGCGGACATTGGGAACGCTAAGGAGCCTATAGTGGAAAAAGGAATACCTTCAAAACAAACTACACAGAAGCATTCTGTGAAACTTCTTGCTGATCTGTGCATTCAACTAGCAGAGTTGAACCTTACTTTTGATTGAGTCGTTCTGAAACACTCTTTCTGTAGAAACTGCAAACGGACATTCGGAGCGCAAAGGGGCCTATAATAGAAAAAGGAATATCTTCAAATAAAAACTACACAGAAGCATTCTGTGAAACTTCTTTCTGATCTGTGTATTCAACTAGCAGAGTTGAACCTTACTTTTGATTGAGGAGTTCTGAAACACTCTTTCTGTAGAAACTACATGTGGACATTTGGAACGCTAAGGAGCCTATAGTGGAAAAAACTATATCTTCAAATAAAAACTACACAGAAGCATTCTGCGAAACTTCTTTCTGATCTGTGCATTCAAAAAACAGAGTTGAACTTTACTTTTGATTTAGCAGTTCTGAAACACTCTTTCTGCAGAAACTGCAAGCAAACATTCGGAGCGCTTAGCGTCCTATAGTGGAAAAAGGTATATCTTCAAATAAAAACTACGCAGAACCATTCTGCGAAACTACTTTCTGATCTCTGCATTCAACTCGGGGAGTTGAACCTTACTTTTGAATAAGGAGTTTTGAAACCCTGTTTCTGTAGAAACTGCAAGCAGACATTCAGAGCGCTAAGGGGAATACAGTGGAAAAAGGAGTATCTTCAAATAAAAACTACACAGAAGCATTCAGTGAAGCTTCTTTCTGTTCTGTGCATTCAACTAACAGAGTTTTACCTTACCTTTGATTGAGCAGTTCTGAAACACTCTTTCTGTAAAAACTGCAAGCAGACATTCGGAGCGCTATGGGGCCCATAGTGGAAGAAGGAATATCTTCGAAGAAATCTACACAGAAACATTCTGCGAAAGTTCTTTCTGATCTGCGCATTCAACTAACAGAGTTGAAACATCCTTTTGGTTGTGAAGTTCTGAAACTCTCCTTCTGTAGAAACTGCAAGCGGACATTCGGATCGCTTAGGGTCCTATAGTGGAAAAAGAAATATCTTCAAATAAAAACTACTCAGAAGCATTCAGCGAGACTTCTTTCTGATCTGTGCATTCCACTAGCAGGGTTGAGTCCTACTTTTGATTGAGGAGTTTTGAGACACTCTTTCTGTAGAAACTTCAAGAGGACACTCGGATCACTATGGGGCCTACAGTGGAAAAAGGAATAACTTCAAATAAACACTACACAGAAGGATTCGGCGAAACTTCCTTCTGATCTGTGCATTCAACTAGCAGAGTTGAACCGTACTTTTGATTGAAGAGTTCTGAAACACTCTTTCTGTAGAAACTGCATGTGGACATTTGGAGCGCTAAAAGACCTATAGTGGAAAAAAGAATACCTTCAAATAAAAACTACACAGGAGCACTCTGTGAAACTTCTTTCTGATCTGTACATTCAACAAGCAGAGTTAAACTTTACTTTTGATTGAGGAGTTTTGAAAGACTCTTTCTGTACAAACTGCAAGCAGACATTCAGAGCGCCAAGCTGCCTATGGTGGAAAAAGTAATATCTTCAAATAAAAACTACACAGAAGCATTCTGAAAAACATCTTTCTGATCTGTGATTCAACTAGCAGAGTTGAACCTTACTTTTCATTGGGCAGTTCTGAAACAGTCTTTCTGTAGAAACTGCAAGCGAACATTCGGAGCGCTAAGGGGCCTATAGTGGAAAAAAGAATATCTTCAAATAAAAACTACACAGAAGCATTCTGTGATACTGCTTTCTGATCTCTGCATTCAACTAGTGGAGTTGAACCTTACTTTTGAATGAGAATTTCTGAAACTCTCTTTGTGTAGAAACTGCTAGCGGACATTCGAAGCGCTCAGGGGCCTATAGTTGAAGAAGGAATATCTACAAATAAAAACTACACAGAAGCATTCTGCGAAACTTTCTTCTGATCTGTGCATTCAACTAGCAGTGTTGAACGTTAATTTTCATTGAGCAGTTCTGAAACACTCGTTCTGTAGAAACTGCAAGCGGACATTCGGAGTGCTAAGGGGCCTATAGTTAAAAAATTATTATCTTCAATAAAAACTACACAGAAGCATTCTGCAAAACTTTTTTCTAATCTGTGCCTTCAACTAGCAGAGTTGAACCTTTCTTTTGATTGAGCAGATCTGAAACACTCTTTCTGTAGAAACTGTAAGCCAACATTCGGAGTGCTATGGGGACTATAGTTGAAAAAGGAATAGCTTCAAATATAAACAACACAGAAGCATTCTCTGAAACTTCTTTCTGATCTGTGCATTCAAATAGCAGAGTTGATCCTTACATTTGATTGAGGAGTTCTGAAACACTCTTTCTGTAGAAACTGCATGTGGACATTTGGAGAACTAAGGGGCCTATAGTGGAAAAAACAATACCTTCAAATAAAAACTACACAGAAGCATTCTGTGAAACACCTTTCTGATCTGTGTATTCAACTAGTAGAGTTAAACTTTACTTTTGAATGAGGAGTTTTGAAACACTCTTTTTGTAGAAAATGCAAGCAGATATTCTGAGCGCAAAAATGTCTATAGTGGAAAAAGTAATATCTTCAAATAAAAAGTAAACTGAAGCATTCTGCAAAACTTCTTTCTGATCTGTGATTCAACTAGCAGAGTTGAACCCTACTTTTAATTGAGCAGTTCTGAAACACTCTTTCTGTAGAAACTGCTAGCGGACATTCGGAGCGCTAAGGGGCCTATAGTGGAAAAAAGAATATCTTCAAATAAAAACTACACAGAAGCATTCTGCGAAACTACTTTCTGATCTGAGGATTCAACTAGCAGAGTTGAACCTTACTTTTGATTGAGCAGTTCTGACACACTATTTCTGTAAAAACTGCAAGCGGACATTCGGAGCGCTAAGCGGCCTATAGTCAAAAAAGGATTATCTTCAATAAAATCTACACAGAAGCATTCTGAAAAACTTCTTTCTAATCTGTGCATTCAACTGGCAGAGTTGAACCTTACTTTTGATTGATGAGTTTTGAAACACTCTTTATGTAGAAACTGAAAGTGGACATTCAGAGCGCTAAGGGGCCTATAGTGGAAAAGGAATATCTTCAAATAGAAACTACACAGAAGCATTCTGCGAAAATTCTTTCTGATCTGTGCATTCATCTAGCAGAATTGAACATTAGTTTTGATTGAAGAGTTCTGAAACACTCTTTCTGTAGAAACTGCAAGTGGACATTCGGAGCGCTAAGAAGCATATAGTGGAAAAAGGAATTTCCTCAAATAAAAACCACACAGAAGTATCCTGTGAAATTTCTTTCTGTTCTGTGCTTTCAACTAACACAGTTGAAGCCTACTTTGGATTGAGCAGTTCTGAAACACTCTTTCTGTAGAAACTACAGGTGGACATTCAGAGCGCTAAAAGGCAAATAGTGGAAGAAGGAATTTCCTCAAATAAAAACTACACTGAAGCACTCTGTGAAACTTCTTTCTGTTGTGTACATTCAACTAACAGAGTTGAACCTTACTTTTGATTGATGAGTTGTGAAACACTCTTTCTGTAGAAACTGCAAGTGGGCCTTCTGAGCGCTAAGGGGCCTACAGTGGAAAAAGAAATATCCTCAAATAAAAACCACACAGAGGCATTCTGTGAAACTTCTTTCTGTTCTGTGCATTGAACTAACAGAGTAAAAGCTTACTTTGATTGATCAGTTCTGAAACACTCTTTCTGTAGAAACTACAAGATGACATTCTGAGCACTAAATTGCCTATAGTGGAAAAAGGAATGTCCTCAAATAAAAAATACACAAAAGCATTCTGTGAAACTTCTTTCTCTTCTGTGCATTCAACTAACAGAGTTGAAGCATACTTTTGATTGAGGAGTTGTGAAACACACTTTCTGTAGAAACTGCAAGTGGACATTCGGAGCGCTAATGGGCCTATAGTGGAAAGAAGAATATCTTCAAATAAAAACTTCACTGAAGCATTCTGCGAAACAGCTTTCTGATCTGTGAATTCAACTAACAGAGTTGAAACTTACTTTTGATTGAGCAGTACTGAAACAGTCTTTCTGTAGAAACTGCAAGCCGACATTCGGAGCGCAAAGAGGAGTAGAGTGGAAAAAGGAAAATGTTCAAATAAAAACTACACAGAAGCATTCTGTGAGACTTCTTTCTTATCTGTGCATTCAACTAGCAGAGTTCAACCTTACTTTAGATTGTGGAGTTTTGAAACACTCTTTCTGTAGAAACTGCAAGGAGACATTCGGAGCGCTAAGGGGCCTCTAGTGGAAAAACTAATATCTTCAAATAAAAACTACACAGAAGCATTTTGTGAAACTTCTTTCTCTTCTGTGCATTCAACTAACAGAGTTGAAGCTTACTTTCGATTGAGCAGTTCTGATACACTCTTTCTGAAGAAAATGCAAGCGGACAATCGGAGAGTTAAGAGGCCTATAGTTGGAAAAGTAATATCTTCAAATAAAAACTTCACAGAAGCATTCTGTGAAATTACTTTCTGTTCTGTACATTCAACTAACAGAGTTGCAGCTTACTTTTGAATGAGCAGTTCTGAAACACTCTTTCTGAAGAAACTGCAAGTGGACATTCGGAGCTATAAGGGGCCTATAGTGGAAAAAGTAATATCTTCAAATAAAAACCACACAGAAGCATTCTGCCAGACTCCTTTCTGATCTGTGCATTCAACTAGCAGAGTTGAACCTTACTTTTGATTGAGGAGTTTTGAAACACTCTTTCTGTAGAAACTGCAAGATGATATTCGGAGCACTAAGAGGCCTATAGTGGAAAATGGAATATCTTTAAATAAAAACTACACAGAAGCACTCTGCGAAACTTATTTCTGATCTGTGCTTTCAACTAAAAGAGTTGAACCTTAATTTCATTGAGAAGTTCTGAAAGTCTCTTTCTGTAGAAAGTGCAAGTGGACATTCGGAGCGCTAAGTGGAATGCGCTAAGTGTTATTCGGAGCTATAGTGGAAATAGGAGTATCTTCAATTAAGAACTACACAGAAGCATTTTGTGAGACTTCTTTCTCATCTGTGCATTCAACTAGCTGTGTTGAACCTTACTTTTGATTGAGGAGTTCTGAAACAATGTTTCTGTAGAAACTGGTAGTGGCATTCAGAGCGCTAAGAGGCCTATATTTGAAAAAGGAATATCTTCAAATAAAAACTACACAGAAGCATACTGCGAAACTTCTTTCTGATCTGTGCATTCAACTAGCAGAGTTGAACCTTACTTTACATTGAGGACTTTTGAAACACTCTTCTGTAGAAACTGCAAGTGGACATTCGGAGCGCTAAGGGGCCTATAGTGGAAAAAGGTATATCTTCAAATAAAAACTACACACAAGCATTCTGCGAAACATCTTACTGATCAGTGCATTCAACTAACAGAGTAGAAACTTACTTTTGATTGAGAAGTTCTGAAGCTCTCTGTAGGAACTGCAGGCTGATATTCGGAGCGCTAAGAGGCCTATAGAGGAAGAAGGTATGTGTTCGAATAAAAACTACACAGAAGCATGCTGAGAAACTTCTCTCAGATCCGTTAATTCAACTAGCAGACTTGAACCTTACTTTTGATTGAGGAGTTTTGAAAAACTCTGTCTGTAGAAACTGCAATCGGACATTCGGATCGCTAAGGCCTCTATAGTAGAAAAAGGAATATCTTCAAATAAAAACAAAACAGAACCATTCTTCGAAACTTCTTACTGATCACTGTATTCAACTACCAGTGTTGAACCTTAGTTTTGATAGAGAAGTTCTGAAACTCTCTTTCTGTAGAAACTGCAGGCTTATATTCGGAGCACTAAGAGGCCTATAGTGGAAAAAGTTATATCTTCGAATAAAAACTACACAGAAGCATTCTGCAAAACATCTTTCAGATCCGTGAATTCAACTAGCAGAGTTGAACTTTACTTTTGATTTAGGAGTTTTGAAACACTCTTTCTGTAGAAAGTGGAAGCGGACATTGGTAACGCTTAGGCGTCTATAGTGGAAAAAGTAATATCTTCAAATAAAAACTACAGAGAAGCATTCTTCGAAACTACTTTCTGATCTGTGCATTCAACTAGCAGAGTTAAACCTTAGTTTTGATTGAGGATTTCTGAAACACTCTTTCTCTAGAAACTGTAAGTGGACAGTCGTAGCACAAATGGGCCTATAGTGGAAAAAGGAATATCTTCAAATAAAAACTACACAGAAGCATTCTGTGAAACTTCTTTCTGATCTGTGCATTCAACTAGCAGAGTTGAGACTTACTTTTGATTGAGCAGTTCTGAAACACACTTTCTGTAGAAACTACAAGCGGACATTCGGAGCGTTACGGGGCCTGTATTGGAAAAAGGAATATTTTCAAATAAAAACTACACAGAAGCATTCTGTGAGACTTCTTTCTCATCTGTGCATTCAACTAGAATATTTGAAACTTAGTTTTGATTGAGGAGTTTTGAAACAATATTTCTGTAGAAACTGCAAGTGGACATTCGGAGCTCTAAAGGGCCTATAGAAGAAAAAGTAATATCTTCAAATAAAAATTACACACATGCATTCTGTGAAACTTCTTTCTGATCTGTGCATTCAACTAGCGGGGTTGAACCTTCCTTTTGATTGAGAAGTTCTGAAACACTCTTTCTGTAGAAACTGTAAGCGGACATTCGGAGCGCTAACGGGCCTGCAGTGGAAAAAGGACTATCTTCAAATAATAACTACACAGAAGCATTCTGCAAAACTTATTTCCGATATCTGCATTCAACTAGCAGAGTTGAAACTTACTTTTGATAGAGCAGTTCTGAAACAATCTTTCTGTGGAAACTGTAAGGAGACATTCGCAGCGCAATGGGGCCTACAGTGGAAAAAGGAATATCTTCCAATAAAAACTACTCAGAAGCATTCTGCGAAACTTCTTTCTGAGCTGTGCATCCAACTAGCAGAATTGAACCTTACTTTTGATTGAGGAGTTTTGAAACACCCTTTCTGTAGAAACTGCAAGCAGACATTCGGAGTGCTAAGGGGCCTATGGTGGAAAACGGAATATCTTCCAATAAAAACTACACAGAATCATTCTGTGAAACTTCTTACTGATCTGTGCATTCAACTAGCAGAGTTGAAGCTTACTTTTGATTGAGAAGTTCTGAAACTCTGTATCTCTAGAAACTGCATGTGGATATTCGGAGCGCTTAGGGGCCTATAGTGGAAAAAGGAATATTTTCCAATAAAAACTACAGAGAAGCATTCTGCGAGACTTCTTTCTGATCTGTGCATTCAACTAGCAGAGTTGAACCTTACTTTAGGTTGAGAATATTTGAAACACTCTTTCTGTAGAAACTGCAAGTGGACATTCGGAGTGCTAAGGGACCTATAGTGTAAAAACGAATATCTTCAAATAAAAGCTACACACAAGCATTCTGCGAAACGTCATACTGATCAGTGCATTCAACTAACACAGTTGAACCTTACTTTTGATTGAGAAGTTCTGAAACTCTCTTTCTGTAGAAACTGCAGGCTTATATTCGGAGCACTAAGAGGCCTATAGTGGAAAATGGTATATCTTCGAATAAAAACTACACAGAATCATTCTGCGAAACTTCTTTCTGATCTGTGCATTCAACTAGCAGTGTTGAAACTTTCTTTTGTTTGAGCAGTTCTGAACCACTCTTTCTGTAGAAACTGCAAGCGGACATTCGGAGCGCCAACAGGCCTAGAGTGGATAAAGGACTATCTTCAAATAAAAACTACACAGAATCATTCTGCGAAACTTTTTTCTGATCGTGCATTCAACTAACAGAGTTGAAGCTTACTTTTGATTGAGCAGATCTGAAACACTCTGTCCGTAGAACCTGCAAGCGGACATTGGGAACGCTAAGGAGCCTATAGTGGAAAAAGGAATACCTTCAAAACAAACTACACAGAAGCATTCTGTGAAACTTCTTGCTGATCTGTGCATTCAACTAGCAGAGTTGAACCTTACTTTTGATTGAGTCGTTCTGAAACACTCTTTCTGTAGAAACTGCAAACGGACATTCGGAGCGCAAAGGGGCCTATAATAGAAAAAGGAATATCTTCAAATAAAAACTACACAGAAGCATTCTGTGAAACTTCTTTCTGATCTGTGTATTCAACTAGCAGAGTTGAACCTTACTTTTGATTGAGGAGTTCTGAAACACTCTTTCTGTAGAAACTACATGTGGACATTTGGAACGCTAAGGAGCCTATAGTGGAAAAAACTATATCTTCAAATAAAAACTACACAGAAGCATTCTGCGAAACTTCTTTCTGATCTGTGCATTCAAAAAACAGAGTTGAACTTTACTTTTGATTTAGCAGTTCTGAAACACTCTTTCTGCAGAAACTGCAAGCAAACATTCGGAGCGCTTAGCGTCCTATAGTGGAAAAAGGAATATCTTCAAATAAAAACTACGCAGAACCATTCTGCGAAACTACTTTCTGATCTCTGCATTCAACTCGGGGAGTTGAACCTTACTTTTGAATAAGGAGTTTTGAAACCCTGTTTCTGTAGAAACTGCAAGCAGACATTCAGAGCGCTAAGGGGAATACAGTGGAAAAAGGAGTATCTTCAAATAAAAACTACACAGAAGCATTCAGTGAAGCTTCTTTCTGTTCTGTGCATTCAACTAACAGAGTTTTACCTTACCTTTGATTGAGCAGTTCTGAAACACTCTTTCTGTAAAAACTGCAAGCAGACATTCGGAGCGCTATGGGGCCCATAGTGGAAGAAGGAATATCTTCGAAGAAATCTACACAGAAACATTCTGCGAAAGTTCTTTCTGATCTGCGCATTCAACTAACAGAGTTGAAACATCCTTTTGGTTGTGAAGTTCTGAAACTCTCCTTCTGTAGAAACTGCAAGCGGACATTCGGATCGCTTAGGGTCCTATAGTGGAAAAAGAAATATCTTCAAATAAAAACTACTCAGAAGCATTCAGCGAGACTTCTTTCTGATCTGTGCATTCCACTAGCAGGGTTGAGTCCTACTTTTGATTGAGGAGTTTTGAGACACTCTTTCTGTAGAAACTTCAAGAGGACACTCGGATCACTATGGGGCCTACAGTGGAAAAAGGAATAACTTCAAATAAACACTACACAGAAGGATTCGGCGAAACTTCCTTCTGATCTGTGCATTCAACTAGCAGAGTTGAACCGTACTTTTGATTGAAGAGTTCTGAAACACTCTTTCTGTAGAAACTGCATGTGGACATTTGGAGCGCTAAAAGACCTATAGTGGAAAAAAGAATACCTTCAAATAAAAACTACACAGGAGCACTCTGTGAAACTTCTTTCTGATCTGTACATTCAACAAGCAGAGTTAAACTTTACTTTTGATTGAGGAGTTTTGAAAGACTCTTTCTGTACAAACTGCAAGCAGACATTCAGAGCGCCAAGCTGCCTATGGTGGAAAAAGTAATATCTTCAAATAAAAACTACACAGAAGCATTCTGAAAACATCTTTCTGATCTGTGATTCAACTAGCAGAGTTGAACCTTACTTTTCATTGGGCAGTTCTGAAACAGTCTTTCTGTAGAAACTGCAAGCGAACATTCGGAGCGCTCAGGGGCCTATAGTGGAAAAAAGAATATCTTCAAATAAAAACTACACAGAAGCATTCTGTGATACTGCTTTCTGATCTCTGCATTCAACTAGTGGAGTTGAACCTTACTTTTGAATGAGAATTTCTGAAACTCTCTTTGTGTAGAAACTGCTAGCGGACATTCGAAGCGCTCAGGGGCCTATAGTTGAAGAAGGAATATCTACAAATAAAAACTACACAGAAGCATTCTGCGAAACTTTCTTCTGATCTGTGCATTCAACTAGCAGTGTTGAACGTTAATTTTCATTGAGCAGTTCTGAAACACTCGTTCTGTAGAAACTGCAAGCGGACATTCGGAGTGCTAAGGGGCCTATAGTTAAAAAATTATTATCTTCAATAAAAACTACACAGAAGCATTCTGCAAAACTTTTTTCTAATCTGTGCCTTCAACTAGCAGAGTTGAACCTTTCTTTTGATTGAGCAGATCTGAAACACTCTTTCTGTAGAAACTGTAAGCCAACATTCGGAGTGCTATGGGGACTATAGTTGAAAAAGGAATAGCTTCAAATATAAACAACACAGAAGCATTCTCTGAAACTTCTTTCTGATCTGTGCATTCAAATAGCAGAGTTGATCCTTACATTTGATTGAGGAGTTCTGAAACACTCTTTCTGTAGAAACTGCATGTGGACATTTGGAGAACTAAGGGGCCTATAGTGGAAAAAACAATACCTTCAAATAAAAACTACACAGAAGCATTCTGTGAAACACCTTTCTGATCTGTGTATTCAACTAGTAGAGTTAAACTTTACTTTTGAATGAGGAGTTTTGAAACACTCTTTTTGTAGAAAATGCAAGCAGATATTCTGAGCGCAAAAATGTCTATAGTGGAAAAAGTAATATCTTCAAATAAAAAGTAAACTGAAGCATTCTGCAAAACTTCTTTCTGATCTGTGATTCAACTAGCAGAGTTGAACCCTACTTTTAATTGAGCAGTTCTGAAACACTCTTTCTGTAGAAACTGCTAGCGGACATTCGGAGCGCTAAGGGGCCTATAGTGGAAAAAAGAATATCTTCAAATAAAAACTACACAGAAGCATTCTGCGAAACTACTTTCTGATCTGAGGATTCAACTAGCAGAGTTGAACCTTACTTTTGATTGAGCAGTTCTGACACACTTTTCTGTAAAAACTGCAAGCGGACATTCGGAGCGCTAAGCGGCCTATAGTCAAAAAAGGATTATCTTCAATAAAATCTACACAGAAGCATTCTGAAAAACTTCTTTCTAATCTGTGCATTCAACTTGCAGAGTTGAACCTTACTTTTGATTGATCAGTTTTGAAACACTCTTTATGTAGAAACTGAAAGTGGACATTCAGAGCGCTAAGGGGCCTATAGTGGAAAAGGAATATCTTCAAATAGAAACTACACAGAAGCATTCTGCGAAAATTCTTTCTGATCTGTGCATTCATCTAGCAGAATTGAACATTAGTTTTGATTGAAGAGTTCTGAAACACTCTTTCCGTAGTAACTGCAAGTGGACATTCGGAACCCTAGGGGGCCTATAGAAGAAAAAGGAAAATCTGCAAATAAAAACTACACAGAAGCATTCTGCGAAACTTCTTCCTGATCTGTGCATTCAACTAGCAGTGTTGAACCCTACTTTTGATTGAGCAGTTCTGAAACACTCTTTCTGTAGGGACTGCAAGCAGACATTCGGAGAATTAAGGGGCCTAAAGTGGAAAAAGTAATACCTTCAAATAAAAACTATGCAGAAGCATTCTGTGAAACTTGTTTCTCATCTGTGCATTCAACTAACAGAGGTAAACATTACTTTTGATTGAGAAGTTCTGAAACACTCTTTCTGTAGAAACTGCAAGCGACATTCGGAGCGCTAAGGGGCCAATAGTGGAAAAAGGAATATCTTCAAATAAAAACTACACAGAAGCATTCTGCGAAACTTCTTTCTGATCTGTGCATTCAACTAGCAGAGTTGAACCTTACTTTTGGTTGTGCAGTTCTGAAACACTCTTTCTATAGAAACTGCAAGCAGACATTCGGAGCGCCAATGGCCCTATAGGGGTAAAAGGAATATCTTCAAATAAAAACTACACAGAAGCACTCTGTGTAACTTCTTTCTTATCTGTGTATTCAACTAGCAGATTTGAACTTTACTTTTGATTCAGCAGTTCTAAAACCCTCTTTCTGTAGAAACTGCAAGCGAACATACGGAGCGCTAATGGGCTGATAATGGAAAAAGTAATATCTTCAAATAAAAACTGCACAGAAACAGTCTGTGAAACTTCTTTCTGATCTGTGCATTCAACTAACAGAGTTGGACCTTACTTTTGAATGAGAAGTTCTGAAAGTCTCTCTCTGTAGAAACTGCAAGCAGACATTTGGAGTGCTAAGGGGCCTATAGTGGAAAAAAGAGTATCTTCAAATAAAAACTACATATCAGCATTCTGCGAAACTTCTTTCTGATCTGTGCATTCAACTAGCAGAGTTGAACCTTACTTTTGATTGAGCAGTTCTGAAACACCCTTTCTGTAGAAACTGCAAGCGGCATTTGGAGCGCTAAGGGGCCTATAGTGGAAAAAGGAAAATCTTCACATACAAACTACACAGAAGCATTCTGCGAAACTACTTTTGGATCTGTGTATTCCACTGGCAGAGTTGAACCTGAGTTTTGATAGAGCAGTTCTGAAACACTCTTCCTGTAGGAACTGCAAGCAGACATTCGGAGCACTAAGGGGCTATAGTGGAAAAAGGAATATCTTCAGATAAAAACTACACAGAAGTATTCTGCGAAACTTCTTTCTGATCTGTGCATTTACCTAGCAGATTTGAACCTTACTTTTGATTGAGGAGTTTTGAAACAGTCTTTTTGTAGAAACGGCAAGCGGACAGTCGGAGCGCTAAGGGACCTCTAGTGGAAAACAGAATATCTTCAAATAAAATCTACACAGAAGCATTCTGCGAAACTTGTTTCTGATCTGTGCATTCAACTATCAGAGTTGATCCTTACTTTTGATTGGGCAGTCCTGAAACACTCTTTCTGTAGAAAATGCAAGCAGACGTTCGGAACGTTAGGGGGCCTGTACTGGAAAAAGGATTATCTTCAAATATATACTACACAGATGCATTCTGTGAAACTTCTTTCTGATCTGTGCATTGAACTAGCAGAGTTGAACCTTACTTTTGATTGAGCAGTTCTGAAACACTCTTTCTGTAGAAACTGCAAGCGGACATTCGGAGCGCTACTGGGCCTACAGTGTAAAAAGGAATATCTTCAAATAAAAACTACACAGAAGCATTCTGCGAAAGTTCTTTCTGATCTGTGCATTCAACTAGCAGACTTGAACTTTACTTTTGATTGAGGAGTTTTGAAACACGCTTTATGTAGAAATTGCAAGCAGACATTCGGAGTGCTAAGGGGCCTATAGTGGAAAAAGTAATATCTTCAATGAAAACTACACAGAAGTATTCTGCGAAACTTTTTTCTGATCTGTTCTCTCAACTAGCAGAGTTGCACATTACTTTTGATTGAGAAGTTCTGAAACTTTCTTTCTGTAGAAACTACAGGTGGACATTCGGAGCGCTAATGGGCCGATAGTGGAAAAAGTAATATCTTCAAATGAAAACAACTCAGAAGGATTCTTTGAAACTTCTTTCTGATCTGTGCATTCAACTAGCAGAGTTGAACCTTAATTTTGATTGAGGAGTTTTGAAAGACTCTTTCTGTAGAAACTGCAAGCGGACATTCGGAGCGCTAAAGGGCCTACAATGAAAAAAGAAAATCTTTAAATAAAAACTACACAGAAGCATTCTGTGAAAATACTTTCTGATCTGTGCCTTCAAGTAGCAGAGTTGAACTCTACTATTGATTGAGCAGTTCTGAAACACTCTTTCTGGAGAAACTGCAAGCAGAATTTCGGAGCGCTAAGGGGCCTATAGTGGAAAAAGGAATATCTTCAAATAAAAACTACACAGAAGCATTCTGTGAAACTCCCTTCATATCTGTGCATTCAACTAGCAGAGTTTTACCATACTTCTGATTGAGGAGTTTTAAAACACTCTTTCTGTAGAAAGTGCAAGAGGACATTCGGAGGGCTAACGGGCCTACAGGGGAAAAAGGAGTATGTTCAAATGATAACTACCCAGAAGCATTATGCGAAACTTCTTTGTGATCTGTGCATTCAACATAAGAGTTGAACCTTACTTTTGATTGAGAAGTTCTGAAACTCTGTTTCTGTAGAACTGCAAGAGGACATTCGGAACGCGAAGGGTTTTCAGTGGAAAAAGGGATATATTCAAATTAAAACTACAGAGAAGCATTCTGCAAAACTTCTTTCTGATCCGTGCTTCCAACTAACAGAGTTGAAATTTACTTTTAATGGAGAAGTTCTGAAACTCTCTTTCTGTAGAAACTGCAAGCGGGCATTCAGAGCGCTAAGGGGCCTAGAGTGGAAAAAGTAATATCTTCAATAAAAACTCCACAGAAGCATTCTGTGAGACTTCTTTCTGATCTGTGCATTCAACTAGCATAATTGAAAACTACTTTTGATTGAGCAGTTCTGAAAGACTCTTTCTGTAGAAACTAGAAGCGGACATTCGGAGCGCTAAGGGGCATTTAGAGGAAAAAGGGATATCTTCAAATTAAAACTGCACAGAAGCATTCTGTGAAACTTCTTTCTGATCTGTGCATTCAACTAGCAGAGTTGAACCTTCCTTTTGATTGAGAAATTCTGAAACTCTCTTTCTGTTGAAATTTTAAGCGGATATTCGGACCGCTAAGGGCCCTATAGTTGAACAAGGAATATCTTCAAATAAAAACAACACAGAAGCAGTCTGAGAGACGACTTTCAGATCTGTGCATTCAACTAGCAGAGTTGAAACATACTTTTGATTGAGGAGTTTTGAAACACTCTGTCTGTAGAAACTGGAAGAGGACTATCGGATCGCTAAGCGGTCTATAGTGGAAAAAGGAATATCTTCAAATAAAAACTACACAGAAGCATTCTGCGGAACTTCTTTCTGATCTGTGCATTCAACTAATAGAGTTGAACATTACTTTTGATTGAGAAATTCTGAAACTCCCTTTCTGTAGAAAATGCAAGCGGACATTTGGAGCGATAGGAGGCCTAGAGTGGAAAAAGGAATATCTTCAAATAAAAATTACACAGAAGAATTCTGTGAAAATTCTTTCTGATCTGTGCATTCAAATAACAGAGTTGAAACTTACTTATGATTGAGAAGTTCTGAAACTCTCTTTCTGTAGAAACTGCAAGCGGACATTCCGAGGGCTAAGGGGACTACAGTGGAAAAAGGAATATCTTCAAATGTAAACTACACAGAAGCATTATGCGAAACTTCTTTCAGATCTGTGCACTCAACTAACAGAGTTGAACCTTACTTTTGATTGAGAAGCTCTGAAACTCTCTTTCTGTAGAAACTGCAAGCGGACATTCGGAGGGCTAAGTGACCTACAGTGGAAAAAGGAATATCTTCAAATAAAAACTGCAGAGAAGCATTCTGAGAGACTTCTTTCTGATCTGTGCATTCAACTAGCAGAGTTGAACATTACTTTTGATTGGGGAGTTTTGAAACACTCTTTCTGTAGAAACTGCAATTGGACATTGGGAGCGCTAAGGGCCCTATAGTGGAAAAAGGATTATCTTCAAATAAAAATTACACAGAAGCATTCTGCGAAACTTCTTTCTGATCTGTGCATTCAACTAGCAGAGTTGAACCTTACTTTTGATTGAGCAGTTCTGAAACACTCTTTCTGAGGAAACTGCAAATGGACCTTCGGTTAGCTAAGGGGCCTATAGTGGAAAAAGGAATATCTTCAAATAAAAATTTCACAGAAGCATTATGTGAAACTTCTTTCTGATCTGTGCATTCAACTAGCAGAGCTCAAATTTACTTTTGATGAGGAGTTTTGAAACACTCTTTCCATAGGAACTGCAAGCCGAAATTCAGAGCGCTAAGGGGCCAATAGTGGAAAAGGCATATCTTGAAACGAATCCTACACAGAAGCATTCTGTGAAACTTCTTTCTGATCTGTGCATTTAACCTGCAGAGTTGAACTTTACTATTGATTGAGGAGTTCTGAAACACTCTTTCTGTAGAAACTGCAAGCAGAAATTTGGAGCCCTTAGGGGCCTATTGTGGAAAAAGGAATATCTTCAAATAAAAACTACATTGAAGCATTCTGTGAAACTTCTTTCCAATCCGTGCATTCAACTAACAGATATGAACCTTACTTTTGATTGAGGAGTTCTGAAACACACTTTCTGTAGAACCTGCAAGTGGACATTCGGAGCGCTAAGGGGTCTATAGTGGGAAAAAGGAATATCTTCAAATAAAAAGTACACAGTAGCATTCTGCGAAACTTCTTTCTGATCTGTGCATTCAACTAGCCGAGTTGAAACTTACTTTTCATTGAGGAGTTCTGAAACACACACTATGTAAAAACTGCAAGTGGACATTCGGAGTGCTTAAGTGCCTACAGTGGAGAAAGGAATATCTTCAAATAAAGACTACACAGAATCATTCTGCGAAACTTGGTTTAGATCTGTGTATTCAACTAGCAGAGTTGAACCTTATTTTTGATTGAGGAGTTTTGAAACACTCTTTCTGTAGAAACTGCAAGCGGACATTCAGAGCGCTAAGGGGCCTATAGAGGAAAAAGGGATCTCTTCAAATAAAAACTGCACAGAAGAATTCTGCAAAACTACCTTCTGATCTGTGCATTCAACTAACAGACTTGAACCTTACTTTTGATTGAGAAGTTCTGAAACTCAGTTTCTGTAGAAACTGCAAGCAGACATTCGGAGGGCTAAGAGGCCTATAGTGGATAAAGAAATAACTTCAAATAAAAACTCCACAGAAGCATTCTGCGAGACTTCTTTCTGATCTGTGCACTCAACTGACAGAGTTGAACCTTACTTTTCACTGAGGAGTTTTGAAACACTCTATCTGTAGAAACTGCAAGAGGACATTCGGAGAACTAAGGGGCATATAGTGGAAAAAGGAATATCTTCAAATAAAAACGACACAGAATCATTCTGTGAAACTTCTTTCTGATCTCTGCATTCAAGTAGCAGAGTTGAAACTCACTTTTGATTGAGCAGTTGTGAAACACTCTTTCTGTAGAAACTGCAAGCGGACATTCGGGGCGCTAAGGGGCCTATAGTGGAAAAAGGAAAGTCTTCAACTAAAAACTACACAGAGGCATTCTGCAAAACTTGTTTCTGATCTGTGCATTCAACTAGCACAGTTGAACCTTACTTTTGATTGAGCAGTTCTGAAAGACTCTTTCTGTAGGAACTGGAAGCCGACATTCGGAGCGCTAAGAGGCCTATAGTGGAAAAAGGACTATCTTTAAATAAAAACTACACAGAAGAATTCTGTGAAACTTCTTTCTGATCTGTGCATTCAACTAGCCGAGTTGAACTTTACTTTTGATTGAGGAGTTCTGGGACACTCTTCCTGTAGAAACTGCAAGTGGACATTCACAGCGATAAAGGGCTTATAGTGGAAAAATAATTTCTTCAAATTAAAACTACACAGAATCATTCTGTCTATCTTCTTTCTGATCCATGCATTCAACTAGCAGAGTTGAACCTTACTTTTGATTGAGGAGTTCTGCAACACACTTTCTGTAGAAACTGCAAGTGGAAACTCGGAGCAGTAAGTGGCCTATAGTGTAAAAAGGAATATCTTCAAATAAATACTACACAGAAGCATTCTGCGTAACATCTTTCTGATAAGCGCATTCAACTAGGAGAGTTGAACCGTACTTTTCAGTGAGGAGTTTTGAAACACTCTTTCTGTAGGAACTGCAAGTGGACATTCGGAGCGCTAAGGGGCCAACAGTGGAAGAAGGCATATCTTCAAATGAAAACTACACAGAAGCATTCTGCGAAACTTCTTAATGATCTGTGCATTTAATTAGCCAAGTTGATCCTTACTTTTGATTGAGGAGTTCTGAAACACTCTTTCTGTAGGAACTGCAAGTTGAAATACGCAGCGCTACGGGGCCTATAGTGGAAAAAGGAATATCTTCAAATAAAAACTACACAGAAGCATTCTGTGAAACTGCTTTCTGATCTGTGCATTCAACTAGCAGAGTTGAACCTTACTTTTGTTTGAGGAGTTCTGAAACACACTTTCTGTAGAAATTGCAATTGGACATTCAGAGCGCTAAGGGGCCTATAGAGGAAATAATAATAACTTCAAATAAAAACTGCACAGTAGCATTCTGTGAAACTTCTTTCTGATCTGTGCATTCAACTTGTCGAGTTCAAACTTACTTTTCAGGAGTTCTGAAACACACTTTCTGTAGAAACTGCATGTGGACATTCAGAGCGCTAAAGGGCCTACAGTGGAAAAAGGAATATCTTCAAATAAAAACTGCACAGAAGCATTTGGCGAAACTTCTAATGGATCTGTGCATTCAACTAGCAGAGTTGAATCTTACTTCTGATGGAGGAGTTTTGAAACACTCTTTCTGTAGAAACTGCAAATGGACATTCGGAGGGCTAATGGACCTATAGTGGAAAAAGGAATATCTTCATGTTAAAACTACACAGAAGCATTCTACGAAACTTCTTTCTGATCTGTGCATTCCACTAGCAGATTTGAACCTTACCTTTGATTGAGCAGTTCTGACACTCTCTTTCTGTAGAAACTGCAATTGGACATTCGGAGCACTATGCGATCTATAGTGGAAAAAGGAATATCTTCAAATAAAAACTACACAGAAGCATTCTGCGAAACTTCTTTCTGATCTGCGCCTTCAACTAACAGAGTTGAACCTTACTTTAGATTGCAAAGTTCTGAAACTCTCTTTCTGTAGAAACTGCATGTGGACATTCGGAGTGCTAAGGGGCCTATAGTGGAATAGGGAATAACTACAAATAAAAACTACACAGAGGGATTCTGCGAAACTACTTTCTGATCTGTGCATTCAACTAGCAGAGTTGAACCTTACTTTTGATTGAGCAGTTCTGAAACTCTCTGTCTGTAGAAACTGCAAACGGACATTCAGACTGCAAAGGGGCCTCTAGTGGAAAAAGGAATATCTACAAATAAAAACTACACTGAAGCATTCTGCGAAACTTATTCTGATCTCTTCATTCAACTAACAGAGTTGATCCTTTCTTTTGATTGAGAGGTTCTGAAACTCTCTTTCTGTAGAAATTGCAAGCGGACATTCAGAGGTCTAAGGGGCCTACAGTGGAAAAAGGAATATCTTCATATGAAAACTACACAGAAGCATTATGCAAAACTTCTTTCTGTTCTGTGCATTCAACTAACAGAGTTGAAACTTACATTTGATTCAGAAGTTCTGAAAATCTCTTTCTGTAGAAACTGCAAGAGGACATTTGGAGTGCAAAGGGACCTATGATGGAAAAATTAATATCTTCAAATAAAAACTACAGAGAAGCATTCTACGAGACATGTTTCTGATCTGTGCATTCAACTAGCAGAGTTGAACCTTACTTTTGATTGAGAAGTTCTGAAACTCTCTTTCTGTAGAAACTGCAGGTGGACATTCGGAGCGCTAAGGGGCCTATAGTGGAATAGGGAATAACTTCAAATAAAAACTACACAGAAGCATTCTGCGAAACTTCTTTCTGATCTGTGCGTTCAACTATCAGAGTTGAACCTTACTTTTGATTCAGAAGTTCTGAAACTCTCTTTCTGTAGAAACTGCAAGCGGAAACTCGGAGCGCTAAGAGGTTTATAGTTGAAAAAGAAATATCTTCCAATAAAAACTACACAGAAGCATTATGCGAAACGCCTTTCTGATCTGTGCATTCAACTAGCAGTGTTGAAACTTACTTTTGATTGAGCAGTTCTGAAACACTCTTTCCGTAGAAACGGCACGTGGACATTTGGAGCGCTAAGGGTCCTATAGTGGAAAAAGGAATATCTTCAAATAGAAACTACACAGAAGCATTCCTGGAAAGTTCTTTCTGATCTGTGCATTCAACTAACAGATTTGAACCTTACTTTTGATTGAGAAGTTCTGAAACTTTCTTTCTGTGGAAACTGCAAGCAGACATTCGGAGCGCTAAGGGGCCTATACTAGAAAAAGGAATATCTTCAAATAAAAACTACACAGAAGCATTCTGCAAGACTTATTTTTGATCTGTGCATTCAACTAGCAGAGCTCAAACTTACTTTTGATGAGGAGTTTTGAAACACACTTTCTGTACAAATTGCAATTACACATTCGGAGTGCTAAGGGGCCTATAGTGGAAAACGGAATATCTTCAAATAAAACTAAACAGAAGAATTCTGCAAAACTTCTTTCTGATATGTGCACTCAACTAACAGCGTTGAACGTTACTTTTGATTGAGGAGTTTGAAACACTCTTTCTGTAGAAACAGCAATTGGACATTTGGAGCGCTACACGGCATATCGAGGAAAAAGGAATATCTTCAATTAAAAACTACACAGAAGCATTCCATGAAGCTTCTTTCTGATCTGTGCATTCAACTAACAGGGTTGAACCTTACTTTTGATTGGAGAGTTTTGAAACAATCTTTCTGTAGAAACTGGAAGTGGACATTTGGAGCGCTGAGAGTCCTATCGTGGAAAAAGGAATATCTTCAAATAAAAACTACACAGAAGCATTCTGTGAAACTATTTTCTGATCTGTGTATTCAACTAAGAGAGCTGAAACTTACTTTTGATTGAGGAGTTTTGAAACAATCTTTCTGTAGAAACTGCAAGTGGATATTTGGAGCGCTATGTGGCCTATCGAGGAAAAAGTAATATCTTCAAATAAAAACTACAGAGAAGCATTCTCTGAAACTTCTTTCGGATCTTTGCATTCAACTAACAGAGTTGAACCTTACTTTTGATTGAGGAGTTTTGAAACACTCTTTCTGTGGAAACTGGAAATGGACAATTGGAGCGCTTCGCGACCTATTGTGGAAAAAGGAATAACGTCCAATAAAAACTATACAGAAGCATTCTGTGAACTTTCTTTCTGATCTGTGCATTCAACTAACAGAGTTGAAACTTACTTTTGATTGAGGAGTTTTGAAACACTATTTCTGTAGAAAATGCAAGTGGATATTTGGAGCCCTAGTCCCCCTGTCGTGGAAAAAGGAATATCTTCAAATAAAAACTACACAAATGCATTCTCTGAAACTACTTTCTGATCTGTGCATTCAACTAACAGAGTTGAAACTTACTTTTGATTGAAGCGTTTTGAATCACTCTCTCTGTAGGATCTGCAAGCGGACATTCGGAGCGGTATGTGGTCTATCGTGGAAAAAGGAATATCTTCAAATAAAAACTACACAAAATCATTCTGTGAAACTTCTTTCTGATCTCTGCATTCAACTAACAGAGTTCAACCTATCTATTGATTGAGGAGTTTTGAAACTCTATCTGTAGAAACTGCAAGTGGACATTGGCAGCGCTACCTGGCCTCTCGTGGAAAAAGGAATATCTTCAAATAAAAACTACACAGAAGCATTCTGTGAAACTTCATTCTGATCTGTGCTTTCAACTAACAGAGTTGAACCTTATTTTTTATTGGGGAGTTTTGAAACAATCTTTCCGTAGAAACTGCAAGTGGACTTTTGGAGAGCTAAGGGCCCTATCATGGAAAAAGGAATATCTTCAAATAACAACTACACAGAAGCATTCTGTGAAACTTCTTTCTGATCTGCGCAAGCAACTAACAGATTTGAACCTTACCTTTGATTGAGGAGTTTTGAAACACTCTGTCTGTAGAAACTGCAATTGGACATTTGAAGTACTACATGGCCTGTCATGGAAAAAGGAATCTCTTCAAATAAAAACAACACAGAAGCATTCTGTGAAACTTCTTTCTGATATGTGCATTCAACTAACAGAGTTCAACCGTAATTTTGATTGAGGAGTTTTGAAACACTCTTTCTGTGGAAACCGCAAGTGGACATTTGAAGCGCTAAGCGGCCTATCATTGAAAAAGGAATATCTTCAAATAAAAACTACTCAGAAGGATTCTGTGAAACTTCTTTCTGATCTGTGCATTCAACTATGAGAGTTGAAACTAACTTTTGATTGAGGAGTTTTGAAACACTCTCTGTAGAAACTGCAAGTGGACATTTGGAGCGCTACGTGGCCTATCGGGAGAAAGGAATATCTTCAAATAAAAACTACACAGAAGCATTCTGTGAAACTTCATTCTGATCTGTGCTTTCAACTAACAGAGTGGAACCTTACTTTTTTTTGAGGAGTTTTCAAACAATCTTTCTGTAGAAACTGCAAGTGGACATTTGGTGCGCTACGCTCCCTATCGTGGAAAAAGGAATATCTTCAAATAAAAACTACACGGAAGCATTCTGTGAAACTTCTCTCTGATCTGTGCATTCAACTAACGGAGTTGAAAATGACTTTTGATTGAGGAATTTAGAAACACTCTTTCTGTAGAAACCGCCAGTGGACATTTGGAGCGCTGCAAGGCCTATGGCGGAAAAAGAAATATCTTCAAATAAAAACTAGACAGAAGCATTCTGTGAAACTTCTTTCTGATCTGTGCATTCAAGTAACAGAGGTGATGTTTACTTTTGATTGAGGAATTTTGAAACACTCTTTCGGTAGAAACTGCAAGTGGACATTTGGAGGCCTAAGAGGCCTTACGTGGAAAAAGGAATATCTTCAAATAAAAACTACACAGAAGTATTGTCTGAAACTTCTTTCTGATCTGTGCATTCAACTAACAGACACGAACCTTACTTTTGATTGAGGAGTTTTGAAACACTCTTTCTCTACAAACTGCAAGTGGATATTTGGAGCCCTTCCCGGGCTACTGTGGAGGAAGGAATGTCTTCAAATAAAAACTAAACAGAAGCATTCTGTGAAACTACTTTCTGATCTGTGTATTCAGCTAATAGAGTTGAACCTTAATTTTAGTTGAGGAGTTTTGAAACCCTCTTTCTGTAGAAACTGCAAGTGGACATTTGGAGTGCTACGTGGCCTATCGTGGAAAAAGGAGTATCTTTAAATAAAAACTACACAGAAGCATTCTGTGAAACCTTTTTCTGATCTGTGCATTCAACTAACAGAGTTGATACTTACTTTTGATTGAGGAGTTTTGAAATTTTCACTTGAAACTGCAAGTGGACATTTGGAACGCTATGCGGCCGTTCTTGGAAAAGGAATAACTTCAAATAGAAACTACAAAGAAGCATTCTGTGAAACTTCTTTCCGATCTGTTCATTCAATTAACAGAGTTGAAACTTACTTTTGATTCAGGAGTTTTGAAACACTCTTTCTGTAAAAACTGCAAGTGGACATTTGGAGCGCTACATGGCCTATCGTGGAAAAAGGAGTATCTTCAAATAAAAACTACACAGAAGCATTCTGTGAAACTTCTTTCTGATCTGTGCATTCAACTAACAGAGTTGAACCTTAGTTTTCATTGAGGAGTTTTGAAACACTCTTTCTGTACAAAGTGCAAGTGGACATCTGGAGCGCTACGCAGCCCATCGTGGAAAAAGAATATCCTCAAATAAAAACTACATAGAAGCATTCTGTGAAACTTCTTTCTGATCTGTGAATTCAATTAACAGAGTTGAACCTTACTTTTGATTGAAGACTTTTGAAACACACTTTCTGTAGAAACTGCAAGTGGACATTGGGAGCGCTAAGAAGCCTATTGTGGAAAAAGGAATATCATCAAAGAAAAACTACAGAGAAGTATTCTGTGAAACTTCTTTCTGCTCTGTGCATTCAACTAATAGACTTTAAACTTATTTTTGGTTGAGGAGATTTGAAACACTCTTTCTGTAGAAACTGCAAGTGGACATTTGCAGCGATGAGCGGCCTATCGTGGAAAAAGGAACAACTTCAAATAAAAACTACACAGAAGCATTATGTGAAACTACTTTCTGAACTGTGCATTCAATTAACAGATTTGAACCTCACTTTTGTTAGAGGAGTTTTGAAATACTCATTCTGTAGAACATGCACCTGGTCATTTTGAGCGCTATGTGGCCCATCGTGGAAAAGGGAATATCTTCAAAGAAAAACTACACGGAAGCATTCTGTGAAACATGTTTCTGACCATTGCATTCAACTAACTGAGTTGAAACTTACTTTTGATGGAGGAGTTTTGAAACAGGCTTTCTGTTGAAACTGCAATTGGACATTCAGAGCGCTATGGGGCCTCTAGTGGAAAAGGGATATCTTCAAATAAAAACTACACAGAAGCATTCAGTGAAACATCTTTCTGATCTGTGCATTCAAACAACAGAGTTGAACCTTACTTTTGATTGAGGAGTTTCGAAACTCTCTATCTGTAGAATCTGCAACTAGATATTTGGAGTGCTACGCGGCCTATCGTGGAAAAAGGAATTTCTTCCAATAAAAACTACACAGAAGCATTCTGTGAAACTTAATTCTGACCTATGCATTCAACTAACAGAGTTGAAACTTTCTTTTGTTTGAGGAGTTTTGAAACAATATTTCTGAAGAAACTGCAAGTGGACATTTGGAGGGCAACATGGCCTGTCATGGAAAAACAAATATCTTCAAATAAAAAGTACACAGAAGCATTCTGTGAAACTTCTTTCTGAGCTGTGCATTCAACTGACAGAGTTGAACCTTACTTTTGATAGAGGAGTTTTGAAACACCCATTCTGTAGAAACTGCAAATGGACATTTGGAGCGCTACGAGGCCCATTGTGGAAAAAGGAATATCTTCAAATGAAAACTACACAGAAGCATTCTGTGAAACTTCTTTCTGATCTGTGCATTCAACTCACAGAGTTGAACTTTACTTTTGATTGAAGAGTTTTGAAACACAGTTTCGGTAGAAACTGCAACTGGACATTTCGAGCCCTAATAACCCTATCGTGGAAAAAGGAATATCATCAAATAAAAACTACAGAGAAGCATTTTGTGAAACTTAATTCTGATCTGTGCATTCAACTAACAGAGTTGAAACTTTCTTTTCACTGAGGAGTTTGGAAAAATTCTTTCTGTAGAAACTGCAAGTGGACGTTTGGAGCGCTATGAGGCCTATCGTGGAAAAAGGAATATCTTCAAATAAAAACTACACAGAAGCATTCTGTGAAATTTCTTTCTGATCTGTCCATTCAACTAAGAGAGTTGAACCTTACTTTTGATTGAGAAAGTTTAAAACACTCTTTCTGTGGAAACTGCAAGTGGACATTTGGAGGGCTACGAGGCCAATCGTGGCAAAAGGAATATCTTGAAATAACAACAGCACAGAAGCATTCCGTCAAACATCTTTGTGATCTCTGCTTTCAACTAACAGAGTTGAACCTTACTTTTGATGGAGGAGTTTTGAAAAACTATTTCTGTAGAAAGTGCAAGTGGATGTTTGGAGCGCTAGTTGGCCTATCATGAAAAAAGGAAAATCTTCAAATAAAAACTACATAGAAGCATTCTGTGAAACTTCTTTATGATCTATGCATTCAACTAACAAAGTTGAACATTACTTTTGATTGAGGAGTTTTGAAACAATCTTTTTGTAGAAACTGCAAGTGGACATTTGGAGCACTCGGCGGCCTATAGTGGAAAAAGGAATATCTTCAAATAAAAATTACACAGAAGCATTCTGTGAAACTTCTTTCTGATCTGTGAATTCAACTAACAGAGTTAAAGCCTACTTTTGATTGAGGAGCTTTGAAACACTCTTTCTGTAGAAACTGCAAGTGGACATTTTGAGCGCTACGCAGCCTATCTTGGAAAAAGGAATATCGTCAAGAAAAAAACAGCAGAGAAGCATTCTGTGAAACTTCTTTCTATTGTGTGCATTCAAGTAACAGAGTTGAACCTTACTTTGGTTGAGGAGTTTTGAAACAATCTTTCTGTAGAAATTGCAAGTGTTCATTTAGAGCGCAACGTGGCCTATCATGGAAAAAGGAATATCTCAAACTAAAAACTACACAGAAGCATTCTTTGAAACTTCTTTCTGATCTGTGCATTCAACTAAGAGTTGAACCTTACATTTGATTCAGGAGTTCTGAAACACTCTTTCTGTAGAAACTGCAAGTGTACTCTATGAGCGCTACGCAGCCTATCGTGGAAATAGGAATGCCTTCAAATAAAAACTACACAGAAGCATTCTGTGAAATTAATTTCTGATCTGTGCATTCAAATAATGGAGTTGAACCTTACCTTCGATTGAGGAGTTTTGAAACACTCTTTCTGTAGAAAATGCAAGTGGACATTGGAGAGCTACAAAGACTCTCGTGGAAAAAGGAATATCTTCAAATAAAAACTACACAGAAGCATTGTGTGAAAATTCTTTCTCATCTGTGCATTCAGCTAACAGACTTGAACCATACTTTTGATTGAGTTTTGAAACACTCTTTCGGTAGAAACTTCAAGTGGACATTTGAGCACTATGTGGCCTATCGTGGAAAAAGGAATATCTTCTACTGAAAACTAAACAGAAGCATTCTCTGAATCTTCTTTCTGAATTGTGCATTCAACTAACCGAGTTGAACCTTACTTTTGATTTAGGAGATTTGAAAGACTCTTTCAGTAGAAACTGCAAGTGTACATTTGGAGCGCTTAGAGGCCTATCTTGGAAAAAGGAATATCTTCAAATAAAAACTAAACAGAAGCATTCTGTGAAACTTCTTTCTGATCGGTGCATTCAACTAACAGAATTGAACCTTACTTTTGATTGAGGAGTTTTGAAACACTATTTCTGTGGAAACTGCAAGTGGACATTTTGAGTGCTATGCATCCTATCATGCAAAAAGGAATATCTTCAAATAAAAACTACACAGAAACATTCTGCGAAACTTCCTTCTGATCTGTGCATTCAACTAAGAGAATTCAACCTTACTTTTGATTGAGGAGTTTTGAAACACTCTTTCTGTAGAAACTGCAAGTGGACATTTGGAACGCTTCTCGGCCTATTGTGGAAAAATGAATATCTTCAAATAAAAACTACAGAGAAGCATTCTGTGAAACCTGTTTCTGATCCATGCCTTCAACTAACAGAGTGGAAGCTTACTTTTCATTGAGGAGTTTTGAAACACTCTTTCTGTAGAAACTGCCACTGGACATTTGCAGGACTATGCGGCCTATCGTGGAAAAAGGAATGTCTTCAAATAAAGGCTACACAGAATCATTCTGTGAAACCTCTATCTGATCTGTGCATTCAACAAAGAGCGTTGAACCTTAGTTTTGATTGAGGAGTTTTGAAACACTCTTTCTGTAGAAACTGCAAGTGGACATTTGGAGCGTTACGTGGCCTATCTTGGAAAAAGGAATATCTTCAAATAAAAACTACACAGAAGCATTCTGTGAAACTTCTTTCTGATCTGTGCATTGAAATAACAGAGTTCAACCTTACTTTTGATTGAGGAGTTTGAAACACGCTTTCTGTAGAAACTACAAGTGGACATTTGGAGCCCTACCTGGCATATCATGGAAAAACGAATATATTCAAATACAAAATACACAGAAGAATTCTGTGAAACTTCACTCTGATCTGTGCATACAACTAAAATTGTTGAAACTTACTTTTGATTTAGTAGTTTTGACACACTCTTTCTGTAAAAACTGCAAGTGGACATTTGGAGGGTTACGCGGCCTATCGTGGAAAAAGGAGTATCTTCAAATAAAAACTACACAGAAGCATTCTGTGAAACTTCTTTCTGATCTGTGCGTTCAAGTAACTGAGTTGAACCTTACATTTGATTGAGGAGCTTTGAAACACTCTTTCTGTAGAAATTGCAATTGGACGATTGGAACGCTCCACGGCCTATCATTGAAAAAGAACTATCTTCAAATAAAAACTATACAGAAGCATTCTATGAAATTTCTTTCTGATCTGTGGATTCAACTAACAGAGTTAAGCGTTACTTTTGACTGAGGAGTATTGAAACACTCTTTCTGTAGAAACTGCAAGTGGACATTTGGAGCGCTTGGCGGCCTATCGTGGAAAAAGTAATATATTCAAATAAAAACTAAAAAGAAGCATTCTGGAAATTTTTTCCGATTTGTGCATTCAACTAACTGAGTTTAACCTTACTTTTGATTGAGGAGTTTTGAAACTCTCTTTCTGTAGAAACTGCAAGTGGACATTTGGAGCGCTAGGCAGCCTATCGTGGAAAAAGGAATATCTTCAAATAAAAACTACACAGAAGCATTCTGTGAAACTTGATTCAGCTCTGTGCTTTCTACTAACAGAGTTGAAACTTACTTTTGATTGAGGAGTTTTGAAACAGTCTTTCTGTAGAAACTGCAAGTGGACATTTGGAGCGCTATGCGGCCTATCCTGGAAAAAGATATATCTTCAAATAAAAACTACACAGAAGCATTCTGTGAAACTTCTTTCTGAGCTGTGTGTTCAACTAACAGAGTTGAAAGTTACTTTTAATAGAGGAGTTTGAAATACTCTTTCTGTAGAAACTGCAAGTGGACAATTAGAGCGCTACGGGCCTATAGTGGAAAAAGGAATATCTTCAAATAAAAACTACGCAGAAGCATTCTGTGAATCTTCTTTCTGATCTGTGCATTCAAATAACAGAGTTCAACCTTAGTTTTGATTGAGTAATTTTGAAACACTCTTTCTGTAGAAACTGCAACTGGACATTTGTAGCGCTAGGCAGCCTATCGTGGAAAAAGGAAGATTTTCAAATAAAAACTACACAGAAGCATTCTGTGAAAATACTTTTTCATCTGTGCATTCGACTAACAGTGTAGAACCTTACTTTTGATTTAGGAGTTTTGAAAAACTCTTTCTGTAGAAACTGCAAGTGGACATTTGGAACGCTCCTCTGCCTATCACGGAAAATGGAATATCTTGAAATAAAAACTACGCAGAACCATTCTGTGAAACTTCTTTCTCATCCGTGCCTTCAACTAACACAGTTGAACAGTACTTTTCCTTGAGGAGTTTTGAAACACTCTTTCTGTAGGAACTGCAACTGGATATTTGGAGCACTACGTGGCCTATCTTGGAAAAAGGAATGTCTTCAAATAAAAGCTACACAGAAGCATTCTGTGAAACAACTTTCTGATCTGTGCATTCGACTAAAAGCATTGAACCTTACTTTTGATTGAGGAGTTTTGAAACAGTCTTTCTGTAGAAACTGCAAGTGGACATTTGGAGCACTACGCAGCCTATCGTGTAAAAAGATACATCTTCATATAAAAACTACACAGAAGCATTCTGTGAAACTTCTTTCTGATCTGCATGTTCAACTAACAGAGTTGAAGGTTACTTTTAATAGGGGAGCTTGAAACACTCTTTCTGTAGAAACTGCAAGCGGACATTCCAAGCGCTACGCGGCCTTTGGTGGAAATAGGAATATCTTCAAATAAAAACTACACAGAAGCATTCTGTGAAACTTCTTTCTGATCTCTGCATTCAAATAACAGAGATGAACCTTACTTTTGATTGAGGAGTTTTGAAACACTCTTTCTGTAGAAACCGCAACTGGACATTTGCAGCACTATGCAGCCTATCGTGGAATAAGGAATGTCTTCAAATAAAGGCTACACAGAAGCACTCTGTGAAACCTCTTTCTAATCTGTGCATTTGACTAAGAGCATTGAACCTCACTTTTGATTGAGGAGTTTTGAAACCCTCTTTCTGTAGAAACTGCAAGTGGACATATGGAGTGCTACGAGGCCTATTGTGGAAAAAGGAATATCTTCAAATAAAAACTACACAGAAGCATTCTGTGAAACTTCTTTCTGATCTGTGCATTCAACTAAGAGAATTGAACCTTACTTTTGATTGAGGAGTTTTGAAACACTCTTTCTGTACAAACTGCAAGTGGACATTTTCAGCGCTATGCAGCCTGTAGTGGAAAAGGAATATGTTCAAATGAAAACTACAGAGTAGCATTTTGGGAAACTTGTTTCTGATCTGCGCATTCGACTAACATAAATGAACCTTCCTTTTGACTTAGGAGTTTTGAAACACTCTTTCTGTAGAAACTGCAAGTGGACATTTGGAGCACTACGAGGCCTATCGTGGAAAAAGGAGTATCTTCAAATAAAAACTACACAGAATCATTCGGTGAAACCTCGTTCTGATCTGTGCATTTGACTAACAGAGTTGAACCTTAATTTTGATTGAGGAGTTTTCAAACACTCTTCCTGTAGGAAGTGCAATTGATTATTTGGAGAGCTACGTGGCCTATCGTCGAAAAAGGATTATCTTCAAATAAAAACTACACAGAAGCATTCTGTGAAAATGTTTCTGATCTGTGTGTTCAACTAACAGAGTTGAACCTAACTTTTGATAGAGGAGTTTTGAAACACTCTTTCTGTAGAAACTGCATTTGGACATTTGGAGCGCTAAGTGGACTATGGTGGAAAAAGGAATATCTTCAAAAAAAACTACACAGAAGCATTGTGTGAAAATTGTTTCTGATCTGTGCATTCAACTATGAGAGTTGAACGTCACTTTTGATTGAGGGGTTTTGAAACAATCTTTCTGTAGAAACGGCAAGTGGACATTTGGAGCGCTACCTGCCCTATCGCGGAAAAAATAATGTCTTCAAATACAAACTACACAGAAGCATTCTGTGAAACTTCTTTCTGATCTGTGCAATCGACTAAGAGATTTGAACCTTACTTTTGATTGAGGAGTTTTGAAACACTCTTTCTGTAGTAACTGCAAGTGGACATTTGGTGTGACAGGCGGCCTTTCGTGGAAAAAGGAATATCTTCAAAGGAAAACTACACAGAAGCATTCTGTGAAAATTCTTTCTGATCTGTACATTCGACTAACAGAGTTGAAACTTACTATTGATTGCTGAGTTTTGAAACACACTTTCTGTAGAAATTGCAAGTGGACATTTAGAGCGCTGCGTGGAATGTTGAGGAAAAAACAATATCTTTGAATAAAAACTACACAGAAGCATTCTGTGAAACTACTGTCTGTGCATTCAACTAACAGTGTTGAACCTACTTTGACTGAGGAGTTTTGAAACACTCTTTGTGTAGAAAGTGCAAGTGGACATTTTGTGCGCTATGAGGCCTATCATGGAAAAAGGAATATCTTCAAACGAAAACTACACAGAAGCATTTTGTGAAACTTCTTTCTGGTCTGTGCATTAAACTAAAAGAGTTGAAACTTACTTTTGATAGAGGAGTTTTGAAACACTCTTTCTGTAGAAAATGCAATTGGACTTTTGGAGCGCTACGTGGCCTATAGTGGAAAAAGGAATATCTCCAAATAAAAACTACACAGAAGCATTCTGTGAAACACCTTTCTGATCTGTGCATTCAAATAACAGAGTTGAACCTTACTTTTGATTGAGGAGTTTTGAAACACACTTTCTGTAGAAACTAAAAGTGGACATTTAGAGTGCTTAGTGGCCTACCGTGGAAAAAGGAGTATTTTCAAATAAAAACTACACAGAAGCATGCTGTGGAACTTCTTTTTGATCTGTGCTTTCGACTAACAGCGTAGAACCTTACTTTTGATTGAGGAGTTTTGAAACACTCTTTAAGTAGAAACTGCAAGTGGACATTTGGAACGCTCCTAGACCTATCGTGGAAAATGGAATATCTTCAAATAAAAACTATGCAGAACCTTTCTGTGAAACTTCTTTCTGATCCGTGCCTTCAACTAACACAGTTGAACCTTATTTTTCATTGAGGAGTTTTGAAACACTCTCTCTGTAAGAACTGCAACTGGACATTTGGAGCACTGAGCAGCCTATCGTGGAAAAAGGAGTATCTTCAAATAAAAAATAAACAGAAGCCTTCTATGAAACTTCTTTCTGAACTGTGCATTTGACTAACAGAGTTGAACCTTACGTTTGATTGAGGAGTTTTGAAACACTCTTTCTGTAGAAACTGCAAGTGTACAATTGGAGCGCTACGCGGCCTATCTTGGAAAAAGATATATCTTCAAATGAGAACTACAAGAAGCATTCTGTGAAACATCTTTCTGATATGTGTGTTCAACTAAAAGGGTTGAAAGTTACTTTTAATAGAGGAGTTTGAAACACTCTTACTGTACAAACTGCAAGTGGACATTCGGCATGCTACGTGGCCTAGAGTGGAAAAAGGAATAACTTCAAATAAAAACTATGCAGAAGCATTCTGTGAAACTTCTTTCTGATCTGTGCATTCAAATAACAGAGTGGAACCTTACTTTTGATTGAGGAGTTTTGAAACACTCTTTCGGTAGAAACTGCAAATGGACATTTGCAGGACTACGCAGCCTATGGTGTAAAAAGGAATGTCTTCAAATAAAGGCTACACACAAGCACTCTGTGAAACCTCTTTCTGATCTGTGCATTCGACTAAGTGCATTGAATCTTACTTTTGATTGAGGAATTTTGAAACAATCCTTCTGTAGAAACTGCAAGTGGACATTTGGATCGCTACGCGGCCTATCGTGGAAATAGGAATATCTTCAAATAAAAACTACGCTGAAGAATTTTGTGAAACTTCTTTCTGATCTGTGCTTTCTACTAACAGATTTGAACCTTACTTTTGATGAAGGAGTTTTGAAACAGCTTTTCTATACAAACTGCAAGTGGACATTTGGAGCGCTACGCGGCCTACCGTGGAAAAAGGAGTATCTTCAAATAAAAACTACACAGAAGCATTCTGAGAAACTTCTATGTGATCTGTGCATTCGACTAACAGAGTCGAAACTCACTTTTTATTGAGGAGTTTGGAAACACTCTTTCTGTAGAAACTGCAAGTGGATATTTGGTGCACTACGTGACCTATCGTGGAGAAAGGAATATCTTCAAATAAAAACTACACGGAAGCATTCTGTGAAACTTGTTTCTTATCTGTGCATTCGACTAAGAGCGTTGAACCTTAATTTAGTTTGAGGAGATTTGAAACACTCTTTCTGTAGAAACTGCAAGTGGACCTTTGGAGCGCTATGTGGCCTATCGTGGAAACAGGAATATCTTCAAATAAAAACTACACAGAATCATTCTGTAAAACTTCTTTCTGATCTGTGCATTCAACTAACAGAATTGAGCCTTACTTTTGATTGAGGAGTTTTGAAACACTCTTGCTGTAGAAACTTCAAGTGGACATTTGGAGCGCTACGCAGCCTATCGTGAAAAAAGGAATATCTTCCAATAAAAACTACACAGAAGCATTGTGTGAAACATCTTTCAGATCTCTCCATTCAACTATCAGAGTTGACCCTTACTTTTGATTGAGCAGTTCTGAACCACAGTTAATATAGAAAGTGCAAGTGGACATTCTGTGCACTTAGGGGCCCAGAGTGGGAAAAGGAATATCTTCAAATAAAAACTACACAGAAGCATTCTGTGAAACTACTTTCTGATCTCTGCATTCAACTAGCAGAGTTGAAACTTCATGTTGATTGAGCAATTCTGAAACACTCTTTCTGTAGAAACTGCAAACGGACCCTTGGAGCGCTAAGGGGCCTATAGTGGAAAAAGGAATATCTTCAAATAAAAACTACACAGAAGAATTCTACAAAAATGCTTTCTGATCTGTGCATTCAACTAACCGAGTTGAACCTTACATTTGATTGAGAAGTTCTGAAACTCTCTTTCTGTAGAAACTGCAAGCGGACATTCAGATAGCTTAGGGGCCTATAGTGGAAAAAGGAATATCTTCAAATAAATATTACACAGAAGCCTTCTGTGAAACTTCTTTCTGAGGAGTGCATTCAACTAGAAGATTTGAACCTTAGTTTTGAATGTGCAGTTCTGAAACACTATTCTTATAGAAACTGCAATCTGATATTCGGAGCGCTAAGGGGCCAATAATGGAAAAAGGAATATCTTCAAATAAAAACTACACAGAAGCATACTGTGGAACTTCTTTCTGTTCTGTGCATTCAAGTAACAGATTTGAACCATACTTTTGATTGAGCAGTTCTGAAACACTCTTTCTATAGGAACTGCAATCGGACATTCAGAGCACTATGGGGCCTATAGTGGAAAAAGGAATATCTACAAATAAAAACTACACAGAAGAATTCTACGAAACTGCTTTCTGATCTGTGCATTCAACTAACAGAGTTGAACCGTACTTTTGATTGAGAAGTTCTGAAACTCTCTCTCTGTAGAAACTGCAAGAGGACATTCGGAGCGCTACGGGGCCTATAGTGGAAAAGGAATATCTTCAAATAAAAACTACACAGAAGAATTCTGCGAAACTACTTTCTGATCTGTGCATTCAACTAACAGAGTTGAAACTTACTTTTGATTGAGAAGTTCTGAAACTCTCTCTCTGTAGAAACTGCAAGCGGATATTCGGAGCACTAAGGGGCCTATAGTGGAAAAAGGAATAACTTCAAAGAAAAACTGCACATTAGCATTCTGTGAAACAACTTTCTGATCTGTGCATTCAACTACCACAGTTGAACCTTAGTTTTGATTGAGAAGTTCTGAAACTGTCTTCCTTTAGAAACTGCTAGCGGACATTCGGAGTGCTAAGAGGCCTATAGTGGAAAATGGAATATCTTCAAATAAAAACTACACAGAAGCATTCTGTGAAACTTCTTTCTGTTCTGTGCATTCAACTAACAGAGTTGAACCTTACTTTTGATTGAGCAGTTCTGAAACCCTCTTTCTGTAGAAACTGCAAGCAGACATTCTGAGCGCTTAGGGCCTATAGTGGAAAAAGTAATGTCTTCAAATAAATACGACACAGAAGCATTCTGCGAAACTTCTTTCTGATATGTGCATTTAACTAGCGGAGTTGAAACTTAGTTTTCATTGTGCAGTTCTGAAACCCTCTTCTTGTAGAAACTGCAAGCGGACATTCGCAGGGCTAAGGGGCCAATAGCGGAAAAAAGAATATCTTCAAATAAAAACTACACAGAAGCCTTCTGCGAAACTTCTTTCTCATCTGCGCATTCAACAAGCAGATTTGAACCTTACTTTTGATTGAGCAGTTCTGAAACATTCTTTCTGTAGAAGCTGGAAGCAGACATTCGGAGCTATAAGTGGCCTATAGTGGAAAAAGGAATATCTTCAAATAAAAACTACACAGAAGCAATCTGCGAAACTTCTTTCTGATCTGTGCATTCAACTAACAGAGTTGAACCTTACTTTTGATTGAGAAGTTCTGGACCTCTCTTTCTGTAGAAACTGCAAGCGGAAATTCAGAGCGGTGAGAGGCCTATAGTGGAAAAGGAATATCTTCAAATAAAAACTACATACAAGCATTCTGGGAAACTTCTTTCTGATCTGTGCATTCAACTAACAGTGTTGAACCTTACTTTTGATTGAGAAGTTATGAAACTCTCTTTCTTTAGAAGCTGCAAGCGGATATTCGGAGCGCTATGGGGCCTATTGTGGAAAAAGGAATATCTTCAAAGAAAAACTGCACATTAGCATTCTGTGAAACATCTTTCTGATCTGTGCATTCAACTAGCACAGTTGAACCTTACTTTTGATTGAGAAGTTCTGAAACTGTCTTTCTGTAGGAACTGCTAGCGGACATTCGGAGTGCTAAAAGGACTATAGTGGAAAATGGAATATCTTCAAATAAAAACTACACAGAAGCATTCTGCAAAACTTCTTTCTGATCTGTGCATTCAACTAACAGAGGTGAACCTTACTTTTGATTAAGCAGTTCTGAAACCCACTTTCTGTAGTAATTGCAAGCAGACATTCGGAGCGCTTAGGGGCCTATAGTGGAAAAAGGAATATCTTCAAATAAATACTACACAGAAGCATTCTGCGAAACTTCTTTCTGATCTGTGCATTCAACTAGCGGAGTTGAACCTTAGTTTTGATTGTGCAGTTATGAAACACTCTTCTTGTAGAAACTGCAAGCGGACATTTGGAGCGCTAAGGACACAATAGTGGAAAAAGGAATATCTTCAAATAAAAATTACACAGAAGCATTCTGTGAAACTTCTTTCTGATCTGTGCATTCAACTAACAGAGTTGAAACTTACTTTTGATTGAGAAGTTCTGGACCTCTCTTTCTGTAGAAACTGCAAGCGGACATTCGGAGCGGTTAGAAGCCTATAGTGGAAAAAGGAATATCTTCAAATAAAAACCACACAGAAGCATTCTGGGAAACTTCTTTCTGATCTGTGCATTCAACTAACAGTGTGGAAGATTACTATTGATTGAGAACTTCTGAAACTCTCTTTCTGTACAAACTGCAAGTGGACATTCAGAACGCTAAGGGGCCTATAGTGGGAAAAGTAATATCTTCAAATAAAAACTACACAGAAGCATTCTGCGAAACTTCTTTCTGATTTCTGCATTCAACTACCAGAGTTGAACCTTACTTTCGATTGAGCATTTCGGAATCACTCTTTCTATAGAAACTACAAGCGGACATTCGGAGCACTAAGGGGCCTGTAGTGGAAAAAGGAATAACTTCAAATAAAAACTACACAGAATTGTTATGCGAAACTTCTTTCTGATCTGTGCATTCAACTCGCAGAGTTGAACCTTACTTATGATTGAGCAGTTCTGAAACACTCTTTCTGTAGAAACTGCATGCGGACATTCATACCGCTAATGGGCCTATAGTGGGAAAAGGAATATCTTCAATTAAGAACTACACAGAAGCATTCTGCGAAACTTCTTTCTGATCTGTGCCTTCAGCTAGCAGAGTTGAATCTTCCTATTGATTGAGCAATTCTGAAACACTATTTCTGTAGAAACTGCGAACAGACATTCGGAGGGCTAAGGGACCTATAGTGGAAATAGTAATAACTTCAAATAAAAACTACATGGAAGCGTTCTGTGAAACTTCTTTCCAGTCCATGCATTCAACTAGCAGAGTTGAACCTTACCTTTGATTGAGCAGTTCTGAAATACTCTTTCTGTAGAAACTGCAAGTGGACATTCGGAGCACTAAGGAGCCAATAGTGTAAAAAGGAATATCTTCAAATAAAAACTACACAGAAGTATTCTGCGAAACTTGTTTCTCATCTGCGCATTCAACTAGCAGAGTTGAACCTTACGTTTGATTGAGCAGTTCTGAAACACTCTTTCTGTAGAAACTGCTAGCGGACATTCGGAGCCCTAAGGGGCCTATAGTGGAAAAAGGAATAACTTCAAATAAAAACTACACAGAACCATTCTGCAGACCTTCTTTCAGATCTCTGCATTCAACTAACAGAGTTGAACCTTACCTTTGAATCTGAAGTTCTGAAACTCCCCCTCTGTAGAAACTGCAAGTGGACAGTGGGAATGCTAAGGGGCCTATAGTGGAAAAAGATATATCTTCAAATAAAAACTACACGGAAGCATTCTGCGAACCTTCTTCCTGATCTCTGCATTTACCTAGCATAGTTGAACCTTACTTTTGATTGAGGAGTTTTGAAACACTCCTTTTGTAGAAACTGCAAGCAGACATTCTGAGTGCTAAGGGGCCTAAAGTGGAAAAAGCAATAACTTCAAATGAAAACTACAAAGAAGCAGTGTGCGAACCTTCTTTCTGATCTGTGCATTCAACTAGAGGAGATTAACCATACTTTTGATTGAGCAGTTCTGAAACACTCTTTCTGTAGAAACTACAAGCGAACATTTGGAGCGCTAAGGGTCCTAGAGTGGAACAAGGAATATCTTCAAATAAAAACTACACAAAAGCATTTTGCGAAACTTCTTTCTGATCTGTGCATTCAACTCACAGGGTTGAACCTTACTTTTGATTGAGAAGTGCTGGACCTATCTTTCAGTAGAAACTGCCAGCGGACATTCGGAGCGCTAAGGGTCCAATAGTGGAAAAAGGAATATCTTCAAATAAAAACTACACAGAACCGTTCTATGAAAGTTCTTTCTGTTATGTGCATTCAACTAACAGACTTGAACCTTCCTGTTGAATGAGAAGTTCTGAAACTCTCTCTCTGTAGAAACCGCAAGCGGACATGTGGTGCGCTAAGGGGCCTAGAGTTGAATAAGGAGTATCTTCAAACAAAAACTACACATCTGCATTCAGCGAAACTTCTTTCTGATCAGTGCAATCAACTAGCAGAGTTGAAACTTACTTTTGATTGAGCAGTTCTGAAACACTTTTTCTGTCGAAATTGGTAGTGGACATTTGGAACGTTAAGGGGCATATAGTGGAAAAATGAATACCTTCAAATACAAACTACTCAGAAGCATTCTGTGAAACTTCTTTCTGATCTGTTCATTCAACGGTCAGTGTTGAACCTTTCTTTTGATTGAGCAGTTCTGAAAATCTCTTTCTGTAGAAACTGCAAGTGGACATTTGCAGCGCTAAGGGGCCTATAGTGGAAAAAGGAATATCTTCAAATAAAAACTACACTGAAGCATTCTGTGAAATTTCTTTCTGATCTGTGCATTCAACTAACAGAGTTGAACCTTTCTTTGATTGAGAAGTTCTGAAACTCACTCTCTGTAGAAACTGCAAGCGGATATTCAGAGCACTAAGGGGCCTATCGTGGAAAAGGGAATATCTTCAAATAAAAACTACACAGAAGCATTCTGCGAAACAACTTTCCCATCTGTGCATTCAACTAACAGAGTTGAACGTTACTTTTGATTGAGAAGGTCTGGAGTTCTCTTTCTGTATAAATTGTAAGAGGACAATAGGAGTGCTTAGAGGCCTATAGTGGAAAAAGGAATATATTCAAGTAAAAACTACACAGAAGCATTCTGAGAAACTACTTTCTGATCCATGTAATCAACTAGCAGTGTTGAAACTTACTTTTGATTGAGCAGATCTGAAGCATTCTCTGTAGAAACTGCAATCGGACTTTCGGAGCGCTAAGGGGCCAATAGTGGAAAAAGGAATATCTTCAAATAAAAACTACACAGAAGCATTCTGTGAAACTTCTTTCTGATCGGTTCATTCAACTAGTAGAGTTGAACCTTTCTTTTGATTGAGCAGTTCTGAAACACTCTTTCTGTAGAAACTGCAAGCGGACATTCGGAGCGCTAAGGGGCCTATAGTGGAAAAAGGAATATCTTCAAAGAAAAACTACACAGAAGCATTCTGCGAAACTACTTTCTGATCTGTGCATTCAACTAGCAGAGTTTAACCTTACTTTTCATTGAGCAGTTCTGAAACACTCTTTCTGTAGAAACTGCAAGCGGACATTCTGATCGCTAAGGAGCCTATAGCAGGAAAAGGAATATCTTCAAATAATAACTATACAGATGTATTCTGCAAAACTACTTTCTGATCTGTGCATTAAGCTACAATAGTTGAACTTTACTTTTGATTGAGCAGTTCTGAAACACTCTGTCTGTAGAAACTGCAAACGGATATTCAGAGCGCTAAGGGGCCTACAGTGGAAAAAGAAATATCTTCAAATAAAAACTACACAGAAGCATTCTGTGAAACTTCCTTCTGGTCTGTGCATTCAACTAGCATAGCTGAATCTTTCTTTTGATTGAGCAGTTCTGAAACACTCTTTCTGTAGAAACTGCAAGCGGACATTCGGAGCGCTAAGGGGCCTATAGAGGAAAAAGCTATATCTACAAAAAAAACTACACAGAATCATTGTGCGAAACTTCTTTCTGCTCTGTGCATTTACGAGGCAGATTTCAACCTTACTTTTGATTGAGGAGTTTTGAAACTGTCTTTTTGTAGATACTGCAAGCGGACATTCCGAGCGCTAAGGGGCCTATAGTGGAAAAAGGAATATCTTCAAATAAAAACTACACAGAAGCATCCTGTGAAACTCCTTTCTGATCTGTACATTCAACTAACAGAGTTGAAAATTACTTTTGAATGAGAAGTTCTGAAACTCTCTCTCTGTTGAAACTGCAAGCGGACATTTGGAGCGCTATGGGGCCTATGGTGGAAAAAGGAATATCTTCAAATAAAAACTAAACTGAAGCATTCTATGAAGCCTCATTCTTATCTGTGCATTCAACTAGCAGAGTTGAAACTTACTTTTGATTGAGCAGTTCACAAACACTCTTTCTGTAGAAATTGCACGTGGACATTCGGAGCACTTAGGGGCCTATAGCGGAAAAAAGAATATCTTCAAATAAATACTACACAGAAGATTCTGCGAAACTTCTTTCTGATCTGTGTATTCAACTAGCAGAGTTGAACCTTAGTTTTGTTTGACGAGTTCTGAAACACTCTTTCTGTAAAAACTGCAAGCGGACATTCAGAGCGCTAACGGGCCTAAAGTGGAAAAAGGAATAACTTCAAATTAAAACTACACAGAAGCATTCTGCGAAACTACTTTCTGATCTGTGCATTTAACTAGCAGAGCTGAACCTTACTTTTGATTCAGCAGTTCTGAAACTCTCTTCTGTAGAAACTGCAAGTGGAAATTCGGAGCTCTAAGGGGCCTATACTGAAAACAGGTATATCTTCAAATAAAAACTACACAGAAGCATTCAGCGAAACTATTTTCTGATCTGTGCATTCAACTAGCAGAGTTGAACCTTACTTTTGATTGAGCAGTTCTGAAACACTCTTTCTGTAGGAACTGCAAGCGCACATTCGGAGCGCTAAGGGGCCTATGGTGGAAAACGGAATATCTCAAAATAAAAGATACACAGAAGCATTCAGCGAAACTCGTTTCTGATCTGTGCATTCAACTAGCAGAGTTGAACCTTACTTTTGATTGAGCAGTGCTGAAACACTGTTTCTGTAGAAATGCTAGTGGAAATTCGGGCATTAAGGGGCTATTAGTGGAAAAAGGAATATCTTCAAATAAAAACTATACAGAAGCATTCTGCGAAACTTCTTTCTAATCTGTGCATTCAGATAGCATTGTTGAACGTTATATTTGATTGAGCAGTTTTGAAAAACTCTTTCTGTACAAACTACAATCGGACATTCGGAGGACTAATGGGCCCATAGTGGAAACAGTAATATCTTCAAATAAAAACAACACAGAAGCATTCTGTGAAACTTTTTTCTGATCTGTGCATTCAACTAGCAGAGTTGAACCTTACTTTTGATTGAGAAGTTCTGAAACTCTCTCTGTGTAGAAATTGCAAGCGGACATTCAGAGCGCTAAGGAGCCTACAGTGGAAAAAGGAATATCTTCAAATAAAAACTACACTGAAGCATTCTGTGGAACTTCTTTTAGATCTGTGCATTCAACTAACAGAGTTGAACCTTGGTTTTGAATCAGAAGTTCTGAAACTCTCTCTCTGTAGAAACTGCAAGCGGACAGTTGGAGCGCTAAGGGGCCTACAGTGGAAAAAGGAATATCTTCAAATAAAACCTACACAGAAGCATTCTGCGAAACTTCTTTCTGATCTGTGAATTTACCCAGCAGAGTTACGACTTACTTTTGATTGAGGAATTTTGAAACACTCTTTCTGTAGAAACTGCAAGTGGAAAATTCGGTGCGCTAAGGGTCCTAGAGTGGAAAAAGGAATATCTTCATATAAAAACTACACAGAAGCATTCTGCAAAACTTCTTTCTGATCTTTGCATTCAACTAGCAGAATTGAACCTTACTTTTGATTGAGGAGTTCTTAAACACTCTTTCTGTATAAACTGCATTTGGACATTCGAAGCGTTAAGCGGCCTATATTGAAAAAAGGAATATCTTCAAATAAAAACTACAAAGAAGCATTCTGCGAAACTCCTTTCTGATCGGTGCATTCAACTAACAGAGTTGAACTTTACATTTGACTGAGAATTTCTGAAACTCTCTTTCTATAAAAACTGCAAGCAGACATTCGGAGCGCTAAGGGGAGTATCGTGGAAAAAGGAATGTCTTCAAATAAAAACTACACAGAAGCATTCTGTGAGACTTGTTTCTCATCTGTGTATTCAACTAGAAGAGTGGAACCTTATTTTAGATAGAGGAGTTTTGAAACGCTCTTTCTGTAGAAACTGCACGTGGACAATTGCAGTGCTAAGGGGCCTATAGTGCAAAAAGGAATATCTTCAAATAAAAACTACATAGAGGGATTCTGCGAAATTTCTTTCTCATCTGTGCATTCAACTAACAGAGTTGAACTTTACTTTTGATTGAGAAGTTCTGAAACTCTCTTTCTGTAGAAACTGCAAGTGGACATTCGGAGGGCTAAGGGGCCAGTAGTGAAAAAAGGAATATCTTCAAATAAAAACTACACAGCATTCTCCGAAACTTCTTTCTGATCTGTGCATTCAACCAGCAGAGTTGAACCATAGTTTTGATTGAGCAGTTCTGAAACTCTCTTTTTGTAGAAACTGCAAGTGCAAATTCGTAGCGCTAAATGGCTTATAGTGGAAAAAGGAATATCTTCAATAAAAAGTACACAGAAGCATTCTGCGAGACTTGTTTCTGATCTGTGCATTCAACTAGCAGAGTTCAGCCTTAATTTTCATTGAGACGTTTGAAACACTCTTTCTGTAGAAATTGCAATCGGACATTCTGATCCCTAAGGGGCCTATAGTGGAAAAAGTAATATCTTCAAATAAAAACTACACAGTAGTATTCTGTGAAACTTCTTTCTGATCTGTGCATTCCACTAGCAGAGTTGAAACTTACTTATTATTCAGCAGTTCTGAAACTCCCTTTGTGAAGAAACTGCAAGAGCACAGTCGTAGCGCAAAGGGGCATAGAGTGGAAAAAGGAATATCTTTAAATAAAATCTACACAGAAGCATTCTGCAAAACTTTATGATCGTGCATTCAACTAAAAGGGTTGAACCTTACTTTTGATTGAGGAGTACTGATACTCTCTTCTGTAGAAACTGCAAGCGGACATTAGGACCGCTAAGGGGCCTATAGTGGATAAAGGAATATCTTGAAATAAAAACTACACAGAAGCATACTGCGAGACTTCTTTCTGATCTGTGCATTCAACTAGCAGAGTTGAACCTTACTTTTGATTGAGGAGTTGTGAAACTCTCTTTCTGTAGAAACTGCATGCGGACATTCGGAGCGTTAAGGGGCCTATAGTGGAAAAAGGAATATCTTGAAATAAAAACTACACAGAAGCATTCTGCGAGACTACTTTCTGATCTTTGCATTCGACTAGCAGAGATGAAGCTTAGTTTTGATTGAGGAGATTTGAAACACTCTTTCTGTAGAAACTGCAAGAGGACATTTGGAGCGCTAAGAGGCCTATAGAGGAAAAAGAAATATCTTCAAATAGAAACTACACAGAAGCATTCTGCGAAAATTCTTTCTGATCTGTGCATTCAGCTAACAGAGTTGAACCTTACTTTCATTGATAAGTTCTGAAACTCTCTTTCTGTGTAAACTGCGAGGAGACACTCTGAGCGCTAAGAGGCCTATAGTGGAAAAAGGAATATCTTCAAATAAAAACCACACAGAAGTATTCTGCAAAACTACTTCCTGATCTGTGCATTCACCTAACAGGGTTGAACCTTACTTTTGACTGAGAAGTTCGGAAACTGTCTTTCTGTAGAAACTGCAAGCGGACATTCGGACAGCTAGAGGCCTGTAGTGGAAAAAGCAATAAATTCAAATAAAAATTACAGAGAAGGATTCTGCGAAAATACCTTCTTATCTGTGCATTCAGCTATCATAGTTGAACCTTCTTTTGATTGAGGAGTTCTGAAACACTCTTTCTGTAGAAATTGCAAATGGACATTCGCAGCACTAACAGGCCTATAGTGGAAAAAATAATATCTTCAAATAAAAACACAGAAACATTCTGCGAAACTTCTTTCAGATCTGTGCATTCAACTGGCAGAGTAGAACCTTACTTTTGATTGAGGAGTTTGAAACACTCTTTCTGTAGAAACTGCAAGCGGACATTCAGATCGCTAAGTGGCCTACAGTGGAAAAAGTAATATCTTCAAATAAAAACTACACAGTAGCGTTATGCAAAACTTCTTTTTGATCTGTGCATTCAACAAGAAGAATTGAAACTGACTTTTGATTGAGGAGTTCTGAAACACTCCTTCTGTAGAAACGCATGTGGACATACGAAGCGCTAAGGGACTATAGGGAAAAAGGAATATCTTGAAATACAAACTACACAGAAGCATTCTGTGAGACTTCTTTCTGATCTGTGCATTCAACTAGCAGAGTTGAACCTAATTTTGATTGAGGAGTTGTGAAACTCTCTTTCTGTAGAAACTGCAAGCGAACATTCAGAGCGTTAAGGGCCTATAGCGGAAAACGGAATATCTTGAAATAAAACTACAAAGAAGCATTCTGCGAGACCACTTTCTGATCTGTGCATTTGACTAGCAGAGATAAATCTTAGTTTTGATTGAGGAGATTTGAAACACTCTTTCTGTAGAAACCGCAAGCGGACATTCGGAGCGCTAAGAGGCCTATAGAGGAAAAAGGAATATCTTCAAATAAAAACTACACAGAAGCATTCTGCGAAAATTCTTTCTGATCTGTGCATTCAGCTAACAGAGTTGAACCTTACTTTGATTGATAAGTTCTGAAACTCTCTTTCTGTGTAAACTGTGAGCAGACATTCTGAGCGCTAAGAGGCCTATAGTGGAAAAAGGAATATCTCCTAATAAAAACTACACAGAAGCATCTTGCGAAACTTCTCTCTGATCTGTGCATTCAACTAGCAGAGTTGAACCTCAGTTTTGATTGAGCAGTTCTGAAACACTCTTTCTGTAGAAACGGCAAGCGGACATTCTGATCGCTGATTGGCCTATAGACGGACAAGAATATCTTGGAATAAAAACTACACAGAAGCATTCTGTGAAACTTCTTCTGATCTGTGCATTCAACTAGCAGAGTTGAACCTTACTTTTGATTGAGGTGTTCTGAAATACCCTTTCTGTAGAAACTGCAGGGGACATTCAGAGCGCTAAGGGCCTAAATTGGAAAAAGGAATATCTTCAAATAAAAAATTCACAGAACCATTCTGCGAAACTTCTTTGTGATCTGTGCATTCAACTAGCAGAGTTGAACCTTACTTTTGATTGAGCAGTTCTGAAACACTCTTTCTGTGGGAAATAAAAGTGGACATTCTGAGCACTATGGGCCTATAGTGCAGAAAAGGAATATCTTCAAATAAAAACTACACAGAAGCATTCTGCGATATTTCTGTCTCATCTGAGCATTCAACTAACAGAGTTGAACCTTACTTTTGATTGAGAAGTTCTGAAACTCTCTTTCTGTAGAAACTGCAAGCGGACATTCGGAGCGCTGAGGGCCTATGCTGGATAAAGGAATACCTTCAAATGAAAACTACATGAAGCATTCTGCAAAACTTCTTTCTGCTCTAAGCATTCAACTAATAGAGTTGAACCTTACTTTGATTGAGAAGTTCTGAAACTCTCACTCTCTAGTAACAGCAAGTGGATGTTCGGAGCGCTAAGGGACCTATCGTGGAAAAAGGAATATCTTCAAATAAAAACTACACAGAAGCATTCTGCATAACTTCTTTATGATCTAAGCATTCAACTAACAGAGTTGAACCTTCCTTTTGATTGAGAAGTTCTGAAAATCTCTCTCTCTAGAAACTTCAAGCGGATGTTCGAGCGCTAAAAGGCCTAGCGTGGAAAATGGAATATCTTCAAATAAAAACTACACAGAAGCATTCTGCGAAACTTCTTTCTGATCTGAGCATTCAACTAACAGAGTTGAATCTTACTTTAGATTGATAAGTTCTGGACCGCTCTTTCTGTAGAAACTGCCACCGACATTCAGAGAGGTGAGAGGCCTATAGTGGAAAAAGGAAAATCTTCAAATACAAACTACACAAAATCATTCTGCGAAATTTCTTCTGATTGTGCAACTAACAGAGTTGAACCTTACTTTTGAATGAGAAGTTCTGAAACTCTCTCTGTGTAGAAATTGCAAGCGACATTTAGAGAGCTAAGGGGCCTACAGTGGAAAAAGGAATATCTTCAAATAAAAACTACACAGAAGCATTCTGTGGAACTTCTTTTAGATCTGTGAATTCAACTAACAGAGTTGAATCCTTGTTTTGAATCAGAAGTTCTGAAACTCTGTCTCTGTAGAAACTGCAAGCGGACAGTTGGAGCGCTAAGGGCCTACAGTGGAAAAAGGAATATCTTCAAATAAAACTACACAGAAGCATTCTGCAAAATTCTTTCTGATCTGTGCATTTACCCAGCAGATTTACAACTTTCTTTTGATTGAGGAATTTTGAAACACTCTTATGCAGAAACTGCAAGAGGACATTCGGAGCGCTAAGTGGCCTATAGTGGAAAAAGGAATATCTCCTAAAAAAACTACACAGAAGCATTGTGCGAAACTTCTCTCTGATGTGTGCATTCAACTAGGAGACTTGCAACTTACTTTTGATTGAGCAGTTCTGAAACACTCTTTCTGTAGAAACTGCAAGCGGACATTCGGATCTCTAAGGGGCCTAAAGAGGGAAAAAGAATACCTTGAAATAAAAACTACAAAGAAGCATTCTGCGTAACATCTTTTGATCTGTGCATTCAACTAGCAGAGTTGAACCTTACTTTGATTGAGGAGTTCTGAAACACACTTTCCTTAGAAACTGCAAGCGGACATTCAGAGTGCTAAGGGGCCAAAAGTGGAAAAGGAATATCTTCAAATAAAAACTACAAAGAAGCATTCTGCAAAACTCCTTTCTGATCGGTGCATTCAACTAACACAGTTGAACTTTACCTTTGATTGAGAATTTCTGCAACTCTCTTTCTATAAAAACTGCAAGCGGACATTCTTAGCGCTAAGGGGAGTATCGTGGAAAAAGGAATATCTTCAAATAAAACTACACAGAAGCATTCTGTGAGACTTGTTTCTCATCTGTGTATTCAACTAGAAGAGTTGAACCTTATTTTATATTGAGGAGTTTTGAAACACACTTTCTGTAGAAACTGCAAGCGGACAATAGCAGCGCTAGGGGCCTATAGTGCAAAAAGGAATATCTTCAAATAAAAACTACACAGAAGCATTCTGTGAAATTTCTTTCTCATCTGTGCATTCAACTAACAGAGTTGAACCTTACTTTTGATTGACAAGTTCTGAAACTCTCTTTCTGTAGAAACTGCAAGCGACATTCAGACTCTAAGGGCCTATAGTGGAAAAAGGAATATCTTCTCATAAAAACTACTCAGAAGCATTCTCCGCAACTTCTTCTGATCTGTGGATTCAACTAGCAGAGTTGAACCATAGTTTTGATTGAGCAGTTCTGAAACTCTCTTTCTGTAGGAACTGCAAGCGGACATTCGGAGCTCTAAGGGGCCTATAGTGGAAAAAGGAATATCTTCTCATAAAAACTACTCAGAAGCATTCTCCGCAACTTCTTTCTGATCTGTGGATTCAACTAGCAGAGTTGAACCATAGTTTTGATTGAGCAGTTCTGAAACTCTCTTTTTGTAGAAACTGCAAGTGCACATTCGTAGCGCTAAATGGCCTATGGTGGAAACAGGAATATCTTCAAGTAAAAACTACATGGAAGCATTCTCCAAAACTTCTTTCGGATCTGTGCATTCAACTAGAAGGGTGGAACCTTACTTTTGATTGAGGAGTTTTCAAACTCTCTTTCTGTAGAAACTGCAAGTGGACATTTGGAGTGCTAAGGGGCCAATAGTGGATAAACGAATATCTTCAAATAAAAACTACACAGAAGCATTCTGCGAAATTACTTTCTCATCTGTGCATTCAACTAACAGAGTTGAACCTTACTTTTGATTGAGGAGTTTTCAAACTCTCTTTCTGTAGAAACTGCAAGCGGACATTCGGAGCTCTAAGGGGCCTATAGTGGAAAAAGGAATATCTTCTCATAAAAACTACACAGAAGCATTCTCCGCAACTTCTTTCTGATCTGAGGATTCAACTAGCAGAGTTGAACCATAGTTTTGATTGAGCACTTCTGAAACTCTCTTTTTGTAGAAACTGCAAGTGCACATTCGTAGCGCTAAATAGCCTATAGTGGAAACAGGAATATCTTCAAGTAAAAACTACACGGAAGCATTCTGCGAGACTTGTTTCTGATCTGTGCATACAACTAGCAGAGTTGAGCCTTACTTTCATTGAGAAGTTTTGAAAACACTCTTTCTGTAGAAGTTGCAATTGGGCATTCTGATCGCAAAAGGGGCAAATAGTGGAAAAAGTAATATCTTCCAATGAAAACTACACAGTAGCATTCTGTGAAACTACTTTCTGATCTGTGCATTGCACTAGCAGAGTTGAACCTTACTTATTATTGAGCAGTTCTGAAACTCTCTTTCTGTAGAAAATGCAAGCGGACACTCAGCGCTAAAGGGCATATAGTGCTAAAAGGAATATCATTAAATAAAAACTACAAAGAAGCATTCTGTGAAACTTCTTTCTGATCTGTGCATTCAACTAGCAGAATTGAACCTTTCTTTTGATTGAGGAGTTCTGAAACACTCTTTCTGTAGAAACTGCAAACGGACATTCGCAGCGCTAAGAGGCCTACAGTGGAAAAAAGAATATCTTCAAATAAAAACACAGAAAACATTCTGCGAAACTTCTTTCTGATCTGTGCGTTCAACTAGCAGAGTAGAACCTTACTTTTGATTGATGAGTTTTGAAACACTCTTTCTGTAGAAACTGCAAGCGGACATTCGGATCGCTAAGTGGCCTATACTGGAAAAAGGAATATCTACAAATAAAAACTACACAGAAGCATTCTGTGAATCTTCTTTCTGATCTGTGCATTCAAATAACAGAGTAGAACATTACTTTTGATTGAGAAGTTCTGAAATTCTCTTTCTGTAGAAACTGCAAACAGACATTCGGAGCGCTAAGGGGCCTATACTGGAAAACGGAATATCTTCAAATAAAAACTACACGGAAGCATTCTCCAAAACTTCTTTCTGATCTGTGCATTCAACTAGAAATGTGGAACCTTACTTTTGATTGAAGAGTTTTCAAACTCTCTTTCTGTAGAAACTGCAAGCGGACATTTGGAGCGCTAAGGGGCCAATAGTGGATAAACGAATATCTTCAAATAAAAACTACACAGAAGCATTCTGTGAAACTTCTTTCTAATCTGTGCATTCAAATAACAGAGTTGAATATTAATTTGATTCAGAAGTTCTGAAATTCTCTTTCTGAAGATACTGCAAGCAGACATTCGGAGCGCTAAGGGGCCGATAGTGAAAAAAGGAATATCCTCAAATTATAACTGCACAGAAGCATTCTGTGGAAATTCCTTCTGATCTGTGCATTCAGCTAGCAGAGTTAAACCATACTTTTGATTCAGCAGTTCTGAAACACTATTTCTGTAGAAACTGCAAGCGGACATTCGGGTGCTATGGGGCCTATAGTGGAAATAGGAATATCTTCAAATAAAAACTATAGAAAAGCATTCTGCAAAACTTCTTTCTGATGTGTGCATTCAGCTAGCAGAGTTGAAACTTACTTTTGTTTGAGCAGTTCCGAAACACTCTTTCTGTAGAAACTGCAAGTGGACATTTGGAGCGCTAAGGGGCCTAAAGTGGAAAAAGGAATATCTTCAAATAAAAACTACACAGAAGCAATCTGCGAAACTTCTTTCTGATCTCTGTATTCAACTAAGAAAGTTGAACCTTACCTTTGATTGAGAAGTTCTGGCACTCTCCTTCTGAAGAAACTGCAAGCAGACATTCGGAGCGCTAAGAGGCCTATAGTGGAAAAAGGAATAACTTCAAATAAAAACTACACAGAAGCATTCTGTGAAACTCCTTTCTCATCTGTGCATTCAACTAACAGAGTTGAAACTTACTTTTGAATGAGAAGTTCTGAAACTCTCTCTCTCTACAAACTGCAAGCGGATATTTGGAGCGCTAAGGGGCCTATAGTGGAAAACGGTATATCTACAACTAGAAACTACACAGAAGTATTCTGCGAAACTTCTTTCTCATCTGTGCATTTACCTAGTAGATTTGAACCTTACTTTTCATTGAAGAGTTTTGAAGCAGTCTTTCTGTAGAAACTGCAAGCGGACATTCGGAGCGCTAAGGGGCCTATCGAGGAAAAAGGAAAATCTTCAAATAAAAACTACACAGAAGCATTCTGCGAAACTTCTTTCTGATCTGTGCATTTACCTAGCAGAGTTATCCTTACTTTTGATTCAGGAGTTTTGAAACACTCCTTTTGTAGAAACTGCAAGCGGACATTTGGAGCACTAAGGGAAAAGGAATAACTTCAAATAAAAACTACACAGAAGTATTGTGCAAAATTTCTTTCTGTTCTGTGCATTCAACTAGCAGAATTGAACCTTACTTTTGAAAGAGCAGTTCTGAAACACTCTTTCTATAGAAACTACAAGTGGACAGTCTGATCGCTAAGGGGCCTATAGGGGGAAAAGGAATATCTTCAAGTAAAAACTATACAGAAGCATTCTGCGAAACTTCTTTCTGATCTGTGCATTCAACTAGTAGAGTTGAAACTTACTTTTGATTCAGCAGTTCTGAGATAATCTTTCTGTAGAAACTGCATTCGGACATTCGGAGCGCTAAGGGGCCAATAGTGGAAAAAGGAATATCTTCAAATAAAAACTACACAGAAGCATTGTGCGAAACTTCTTTCTGATCTGTGCATTCAACCAGCAGAGTTGAACCTTTCTGTTGATTGAGCAGTTCTAAATCACTCTTTCTGTAGAAACTGCAAGCAGACATTCTGAGTGCTAAGGTGCCCATAGTGGAAAAAGGAATATCTTCAAATAAAAACTAAAGAGAAGCATTCTGCGAAACTACTTTCTGATCTGTGCATTCAACTAACAGAGTTGAACCTTACTTTTGATTGAGAAGTTCTGAAACTCTCTTTCTGTAGAAACTGCAAGCGGACATTCGGAGCGTTAAGGGGCCTATAGTGGAAAAAGGAATATCTTCAAATAGAAACTACACAGAAGCATTCTGTGAAACATCTTTCTGATCTGTGCATTCAACTAACAGAGTTGAATCTTACTTTTGATTTAGAAGTTCTGAAACTCTCTGTCTGTAGAAATTGCAAGCAGATATTCGGAGCTCTAAGGGGCCTATAGTGGAAAAAGGAACATCTTCAAATAAAAACTACACAAAAGGATTCTGTTAAACTTCTTTCTGATCTGTGCATTCAACTAACAGAGTTGAACCTTACCTTTGATTGAGAAGTTCTGGAACTCTCTTTCTGTAGAAACTGAAAGCGGACATTCGGAGCGTTAAGGGGCCTATAGTGGAAAAAGGAATATCTTCAAAAGAAACTACACAGAAGCATTCTGTGAACATCCTTTCTGATCTGTGCATTAAACTAACAGAGTTGAAACTTCCTTTTGAATGAGAAGTTCTGAAACTCTCTCTCTGTAGAAAATGCAACCAGATATTTGGAGCGCTAAGGGGCCTATTGTGGAAAAAGGAATATCTTCAAGTAAAAACTACACAGAAGCATTCTGCGAAACTTCATTCTGATCTGTGCATTCAACTAGCAGATTTAAACCTTACTTTGGATTGAGGAGTTCTGAAACACTCTTTCTCTAGAAACTGCAAGCAGACATTCGGAGTGCTAAGGGGCCTAAAGTGGAAAAAGGAATATCTTCAAATAAAAAATTCACAGAAGCATCCTACGAAGCTTGTTTCTGATCTGTGCATTGAACTGGCAGGGTTGAACCTTACTTTTGATTGAGCAGTTCTGAAACACTCTTTCTGTAGAAACTGCAAGCGGACATTCGGAGCACTATGGGGCCTATAGTGGAAAAAGGAATATCTACAAATAAAAACTACACAGAAGCATTCTGCGAAACTGTTTTCTGATCTGTGCATTCAGCTAACAGGGTTGAACCTTACTTTTGATTGAGAAATTCTGAAACTCTCTTTCTGTAGAAACTGCAAGAGGACATTCAGAGAGCTAAGGGGCCTATAGTGGAAAAGGAATATCTGCAAATTAAAACTACACAGAAGTATTCTGTGAAACTTCTTTCTAATCTGTGCATTCAACTAACAGATTTGAACCTTACTTTTGATTGAAAAATTCTGAAATTCTCTCTCTGTAGAAACTGCAAGCGCATAATCAGAGCGCTAAGGGGCCTATCGTGGAAAAAGGAATATCTTCAAATAAAAAATTCACAGAAGCATTCTTCGAATCTAGTTTCTGATCTGTGCATTCAACTTGCAGAGTTGAACCTTGCTTTTGATTGAGAAGTTCTGAAACTCTCTTTCTGTAGAAACTGCTAGCGGACATTCAGAGGGTTAAGAGGCCTATAGTGGAAAAAGGAATATCTTCAAATGAAAACTATACAGAAGCATTCTGTGAAACTTCTTTCTCATCTACGCATTCAACTAGCAGAGTTGAACCTTACTTTTGATTGAGCAGTTCTGAAACACTCTTTCTGTAGAAATTTCAAGCAGACTTTTGGAGTGCTAAGTGGCCTATAGTGGAAAAAGGAATATCTTCAAATAAAACTACACAGAAGCATTCTGCGAAACTTCTTTCTGATCTGTGCATTCAACTAACAGAGTTGAACCTTACTTTTGTTGGAGAAGTTCTGCAACTCTCTCTCTGTAGAAACTGCAAGCGGACATTCGGAGCGGTGAGAGGCCTATAGTGGAAAAAGGAATATCTTCAAATAAAATCTACACAGAAGCATTCTGCGAAACTTCCTTCTGATCTGTGCATTCAACTAACAGAGTTGAACCTTACTTTTGATTGAGAAGTTCTGGACCTCTCTTTCTGTAGAAACTGCCAGCAGATATTTGGAGCAGTGAGAGGCCTATAGTGGAAAAAGGAATATCTTCAAATAAAAACTATGCAGAAGCATTCTGCGAAACTTCTTTCTGATCTGTGCTTTCAACTAACAGAGTTGAGCCTTACTTTTTAATGAGAAGTTCTGAAACTCTCTTTGTAGAAATTGCAAGCGGACATTCAGAGCGCTAAGGGGCCTATGGTGGAAAAAGGAATATTTTCAAATGAAAATTACACAGAAGCATTCTGCCAGACTTCTTTCTGATCTGTGCATTCTACTAGCAGAGGTGAATCTTACTTCTGATTGAGGAGTTCTGGAAAACTCTTTCGATAGAAAATGCCAGCGGAAATTCTGAGTGCTAAGTGGCCTGTAGTGGAAGAAGGAATATTATCAAATAAAAACTACACAGAAGCATTCTGCAAAACTCCTTTCTGATCTGTGCATTCAACTAGCAGAGTTGAACCTTACTTTTTATTGAGCAGTTCTGAAACACTCTTTCTGTAGAAACTGCAAGCGGACATTCGGAGCGCTATGGGGACTATAGAGGAAAAAGTTATATCTTCAAATATAAACGACACAGAAGCATTCTGCTAAAGTTCTTTCTGATCTGTGCATTCCACTGGCAGAGTTGAACCTTACTTTTGATTGAGAAGTTCTAAAACACTCTTTCTGTAGAAACTGCCATCGGACATTCGGAGTGCTAAGAGGCCAATAGTGTAAAAAGGAATACCTTCAAATAAATCTACACAGAAGCATTCTTCGAAACTTCTTTCTGATCTGTGCATTCAACTAGCAGAGTTGAACATTTTTTTTGATTGAGGAGTTCTGAAACTCTCTTTCTGTAGAAATTGCAAGTGGACATTTGGAGAACTAAGTGGCCTATTGTGGAAAAAGGAATATCTTCAAATAAAAACTACACAGAAGCATTCTGTGAAGCTTATTTCTGATCTCTGCATTCAACTACCAGGGTTAAAAATTACTATTGATTGAGGAGTTCTGAAACACTCTTTCTGTAGAAACCGAAAGTGGACATTCGAAGCGCTAAGGGGCCTATAGTGGAAAAAGGAATATCTTCAAATAAAAACTACACAGAAGCATTCTGCGAAACTCCTTTCTGATCTGCGCATTCACCTAACAGAGTTGAACCTTAGTTTTGATTGAGAGCTTGTGAAACTCTCTTTCTTTAGAAATTGCATGGGGACGTTCCGAGCGCTAATTGGCCTACAGTGGAAAAAGGAATATCTTCAATTAGAGGCACACAGAAGCATTCAGCGAGACTTCTTTCTGATCTGTGCATTCGACTAGCAGAGTTGAACCTTATTTTTGATTCAGGAGTTATGAAACACTCTTTCTGTAGAAACTACAAGTGGACATACGGAGAGCTAAGGGGCCAATAGTGGAAAAAGAAATATCTTCAAATAAAAACTACACAGAATCATCCTGAGAAACTTCTTTCTGATCTATGATTCAACTAACAGAGTTGAACCTTACTTTTGATTGAGAAGTTCCGAATCTCTCTTTCTGTAGAAACTGCAAGAAGACATTCGCTGTGGTAAGAGGCCTATAGTGGAAAAAGGAATATCTTCAATTAAAAGCTACACAGAAGCATTCTCCGAAACTTCTTTCTGATCTGTGCATTCAAGTAGCAGAGTTGAACCACACTTTTGATTGAGGAGTTTTGAAACACTCTTTCTGTAGAAACTGTAAGCACACATTGGGAGTGCTAAGGGGCCTATTGTGGAAAAACAAATATCTTCAAATAAAAACTACACAGAAGAATTCTGCAAAACTGCTTTCTTATCTGTGCATTCAACTAGCAGAATTGAAACTTACTTTTGATTGGACAGTTCTGAAACACTCTTTCTGTAGATACTGCAAGCCAAAATTCAGAGCGCTAAGGGGCCGATAGTTTAAAAAAGTAATATCTTCAAATAAAAGCTAGACAGAAGCATTCTGTGAAACTTCTTTTTGATCTGTGCATTCAACTAACAGAGTTGAATCTTACTTTTGATTGAGAAGTTCTGAAACTCTCTTTCTATAGGAACTGGAAGCGGACATTTGGAGCGCTAAGAGGTCTATGGTGGAAAATGGATTATCTTCAAATAAAACTACACAGAAAGATTATGTGAAACTTCTTTCTGATCCGTGCATTCAACTAACAGAGTTGAACCTTACTTTTGATTGAGGAGTTTTGAAACCCTCTTTCTGTAGAAACTGCAAGTGGACATTCGGAGCACTAAGAGGCCTATAGTGGAAAAAGGAATACCTTCAACTAAAAACTACACAGAAGAATTCTGCGAAAATTATTTCTGATCTGTGCATTCAACTAGCAGAGTTGAACCTATCTTTTGATTGAGGAGTTTTGAAACAATCCTTCTGTGGCAACTGGAAGTGGACATTCAGAGCGCTAAAGAGCCTTTAGTGGAAAAAGTAATAACTTCAAATAAAAACTACACAGAAGCATTCTTCAAAACTTCTTTCTAATCTGTGCATTCAACTAACAGATTTGAACATTACTTTTGATTGAACAGTTCTGAAACTCTCTTTCTGTAGAAACTGCAAGTGCACATTCCTATCACTAAGGGGCCTGCAGTGGAAAAAGTAATATCTTCAAATAAAAACTACACAGAAGCATTCTGTGAAACTTCTTTCTGATCTGTGCATTCAACTAGCAGAGTTGAACCTTACTTCTGATTGAGAAGTTCTGAAAATCTCTTTCTGTAGGAACTGCAAGCGGACATTCGGAGTGTTATAGGGCCTAGAGTGGAAAAAGGAATATCTTGAGGTAAAAACTACACAGAAGCAGTCTAGAGACTTCTTTCAGATCTGTGCATTAAACTAGCAGAGTTGAACCTTACCTTAGATTGAGGAGTTTTGAAACACACTTACTGTAGAAAATTCAAGCGGACATTCGGAGCGCTAAGGATCCTATAGTGGAAAAAGGAATATCTTCAAATAAAAACTACCCAGAAGAAATCTGCGAAACTTCTTTCTGAACTGTGCATTCAACTAACAGATTTGTACCTTACTTTTCATTGAGAAGTTTTGAAACCCTCTTTCTGTAGAAATTTCAAGCGGACTTTCGGATCGCTAAGGGGCCTATAGTGGAAAAAGGAATATCTTCAAATAAAAACTACACAGTAGCATTGCGTGAAACGTCTTTCTGATCTGTGCATTCCACTAGCAGGGTTGAAACTTACTTTTTATTGAGCCGTTCTGAAACTCTCTTTGTGAAGAAACTGCAAGTGTACATATGTAGGACAAAGGGGCCTATAGTGGAAAAAGGAATATCTTCAAATAAAAACTACACTGAAGCATTCTGCAAAACATCTTTCTGATCTGTGAATTCAACTAATAGTGTTGAACTTTACTTTTGATTGAGAAGTCCTAAAGCTCTCTTTCTGTATAAACTGCGAGCAGACATTCTGAGCGCTTTGAGGCCTATAGAAGAAAAAGGAATAACTTCAACTAAAAACTACACAGAAGAATTCTGTGAAAATTATTTCTGTTCTGTGAATTCAACTAGCAGAGTTGAACCTATCTTTTGATTGAGGAGTTTTGAAGCACTCCTTCTGTAGAAACTGGAAGTGGACATTCAGAGCGCTAAAGAGCCTTTAGTTGAAAAAAGAATAACTTGAAATAAAAACTACACAGAAACATTCTTCGAAACTTCTTTCTAATCTGTGCATTCAACTAACAGAGTTGAACATTACTTTTGATTGAACAGTTCTGAAACTCTCTTTCTGTAGAAACTGCAAGTGCACATTCCTATCACTAAGGGGCCTGCAGTGGAAAAAGGAATATCTTCAAATAAAAAGTACACAGGAGAAATCTGCGAAAATTCTTTCTGATCTGTGCATTCAACTAAAAGATTTGAACCTTACTTTTCATTGAGAAGTTTTGAAACCCTCTTTCTCTAGAAATTGCAAGCGGACGGTCAGATCGCTAAGGGGCCTATAGTGGCAAAAGGAATATCTTCAAATAAAAACTACACAGTAGCATTCTGTGAAACGGCTTTCTGATCTGTGCATTCCACTAGCAGAGTTGAAACTTACTTTTTATTGAGCCGTTCTGAAACTCTCTTTGTGAAGAAACTTCAAGTGCACATATGTAGGACAAAGGGGCCTATAGTGGAAAAAGGAATATCTTCAAATAAAAACTACACTGAAGCATTCTGCAAAACATCTTTCTGATCTGTGAATTCAACTAACAGTGTTGAACTTTACTTTTGATTGAGAAGTTCTGAAACTCTCTTTCTGTATAAACTGCGAGCAGACATTCTGAGAGCTATGAGGCCTATAAAAGAAAAAGTAATACCTTCAAATAAAAACTACACAGAAGTATTGTGTGAAACTACTTTCTGATCTGTGCATTCAACTAAGAGAGTTGAAACTTTCTTTTGATGGAGGAGTTTTGAAACACTCTTTCTGTAGAAACTGCAAACGGACATATGGAGGGCTAAGACGCCTATAGTTTAAAAAGGAATATCTTCAGATAAAAACTACACAGAAGGATTCTGCAAAAATATTTTCTGACCTGTGCATTCAACTAGTAGAGTTGAACCTCACTTAGGATTGAGAAGTTTTGAAACACACTTTCTGTAGAAACTTGAAGTGGTTATTCGGAGCGCTAAGGCGCCTATAGTGGAAAAAAGAATATCTTCAAATAAAAACTACACAGAAGCATTCTGTGCAACTTCTTTCTGATCTGTGCATTCAACTAGCAGAGTTGAACATTACTTTTGATTGGGCAGTTCTGAAACTTTCTTTCTGTAGAAACTGCAAGGGCACATTCATATCGCTAAGGGGCCTGTAGTGAAAAAAGGAATATCTTCAAATAAAAACTACACAGAAGCATTCTCCGAAACGTTTTTCTGTTCTGTGCATTCCACTAACAGAGTTGAAGCTTACTTTGATTCAGCAGTTCTGAAACTGTCTTTCTGTAGAAACTGCAAGCGTACATTCAGAGCGCTAAGAGGAATATAGTGCAAAAAGGAATATCTTCAAATAAAAATTTAACTGAAGCATTCTGCGAAACATCTTTCAGATCTCTGAATTCAACTAACAGATTTGAAACTTACTTTTCATTCAGCAGTTCTGATACACTCTTTCTGAAGAAACTGCAAGTGGACATTTAGACCAGTTAGGGGCCTACAGTGGAAAAAGTACTTTCACAAGAATTCTGTGAAAGTACTTTCTGTTCTGTGCATTCAAATAACATAGTTGAAACTTACTTTTGATTCAGTAGTTCTGAAACACTCTTTGTGTAGAAACTGCTAGTGGACATTTGGAGCGCTAAGAGGCTATAGTGGAAAAAGGAATATCCTCAAATAAAAACTACACAGAAGCATTCTGTGAAACTCCTTTCTGTTCTGTGCATTCAACTAACAGAGTTGAAGGTTACTTTTGATTGAGCAGTTCTGAAACACTCTTTCTGTAGAAACTGCAAGTGGACATACGGAGGGTTACGGGGCCTGTAATAGGAATATCTTCAAATTAAAACCACACAGAAGCATTCTGTGAAACTTCTTTCTGTTCTGTGCATTCAACAGAGAGAGTTGAACCTTACTTTTCATTCAGCAGTTCTGAAACACTCTTTCTGTAGAAACTGCAAGTGGACATTCAGGGCGCTAAGGGGCCTATAGGGGAATATGGAATATCCTCAAATAAAAACTACACAGAAGCATTCTGTGAAACTACTTTGTGTTCTGTGCATTCAACTAAGAGAGTTGAAACTTACTTTTAATTGAGCAGTTTTGGAACACAGTTAGTGTAGAAACTGCAACTGGATATACTTAGCTCTAAGAGGCCTATAGTGGAAAAAGGAATATCTTCAAATAAAAACTACACAGAAGCATTCTCTGAAACTTCTGTCTGTTCTGTGCATTCCACTAACAGAGTTGAATCTTGCATTTCATTGAGTGGTTCTGAAACACTCTTTCTGTAGAAACTGCAAGTGGACATTCGGAGCACTAAGGGGCTTATAGGGTAATATGGAATATCTTCAAATAAAAACTACACAGAAGGCATTCTGTGAAACCTCTTTGTGTTCTGTGCATTCAGCTAAGAGAGTTAAACCTTAATTTTGATTGAGGAGTTTTGGAACACACTTATTGTAGAAACTGCAACTGGACATTCTTAGCACTAAGAAGCCTGTAGTGGAAAATGGAATATCTTCAAACAAAAACTACACAGAAGCATTCTGTGAAACTTCTGCCTGTTCTGTTCATTCCACTAACAGAGTTGAAGCTTGCTTTTGATTGAGCGGTTCTGAAACACTCTTTCTGTAGAAACTGCAAGTGGACATTCGGAGCGCTAAGAGCCCTATAGTGTAAAAAGGAATATCTTCAAATAAAAATTACACAGAAGTATTCTGTGAAACTAATTCCTGTTCTGTGCATTCCACTAACAGAGTTGAAGATTACTGTTGATTGAGCAGTTTTGTAACACTCTTTCTGTAGAAACTGCAAGTGGACATTTGTAGCTCTAAGTGCCTTATAGTGGAAAAAGGAATATCCTCAAATAAAAACTACACAGCTGCATTCTGTGAAACTTCTTTCTATTCTGTGCAATCAACTAACAGAATTGAACCTTAATTTTGATTGAGCAGTTTTGGAACACTCTTAATGTATAAACTGCAACTGGACATTCAGAGCGCTAAGGGGCCTATAGAGGAAAAGGAATATCTTCAAATAAAAACTACACAGAAGCATTCTGTGAAACTTCTTTCTGTTTTGTGCATTCAACAAACAGAGTTGAAGCTTACTTTTCATTGAGCACTTCTGAAACCCTCTTTCTGTAGAAATTGCAAGTGGACATTCAGAGCACAAAGAGGACTGTAGTGGAAAAAGGAATATGCCCAAATAAAAACTACACAGAAGCATTCTGTGAAACTTCTGTCTGTTCTGTGCATTCTAGTAAGAGACTTGAGGCTTACTTTTGATTGAGCATTTCTGAAACTCTCTTTTTGTAGAAACTGCAAGTGGACATTCTTAGCGCTAAGAAGCCTATAATGGAAAATGGAATATCTTCAAAAAAAAACTACACAGAAGCATTCTGTGAAACTTCTGTGTCTTCTGTGCATTCAACTAACAGTGTTGAAGCTTGCTTTTGATTGAGCGGTTCAGAAACACTCTTTCTGTAGAAACTGCAAGTGGACATTCGGAGCGCGAAGAGCCCTATAGTGGAAAAAGGAATAACTTCAAATAAAAATTACACAGAAGCATTCTGTGAAACTACTTTCTGTTCTGTGCATTCCACTAACAGAGTTGAAGCTTACTTTTGATTCAGGAGTTCTGAAACACTCTTTCTGTAGAAACTGCAAGTGGACATTCGGAGCGCTAAGGGACTTATAGTGGAAAAAGGAATATCCTCAAATAAAACTACACAGAATCAATCTATGAAACTTCTTTCTGTTCTGTGCATTCAACTAACAGAGTTGATGCTTACTTTTGATTGAGCAGTTCTGAAACACTGTTTCTGTAGAAAATGCAGGTGGACATTCGGAGCGCTAAGAGGCCACTAGCACAAAAGATATATCTTCAAATAAAAACTACACAGAAGCATTCTGTGAAAATTCTTTCTGTTCTCTGCATTCAACTAACAGAGTTGAAGCTTACTTTTGATTGAGCAGTTCTGAAACACTCTTTCCATGGAAACTGCAAGTTGACAATAGGAGCGCTAAGGGGCCTATGGTAGAAAAGGAGTATCCTCATATATAAACTACACAGAAGAATTCTCTGAAACTTCTTTCTGTTCTGTGCATTCAAATAATAGAGTTGAAGCTTACTTCTGATTGAGCAGTTCTGAAACACTCTTTCCGTAGAAACTGCAAGTTTACATTCAGAGCTTTAAGGGGCCTAGAGTGGAAAAAGATATATCTTCAAATAAAAACTACACAGAAGCATACTGTGAAACTTCTTTCTGTTCTGTGCATTCAACTAACAGAGTTGAGGCTCACTATTGATTGAGCAGTTCTGAAACACTCTTTCTGTAGAAACTGCAACTGGATATTCTGAGAGCTAAGGGGCCTGTAGTGGAAACAGGGATGTCCTCAAATAAAAACAAAACAGAAGCATTCTTTGAAACTTCTTTCTGTTCTGTGCATTCAACTAACAGAGTTGAAGCTTACTTTTGATTGAGCAGTTATGACACACTCTTCATGTACAAACTGCAAGTGCACATTCGGAGCGCTAATGGGCCTATTGTTGGAAAAGATATATATTCAAATTAAAACTACAATAAGCATTCTGTGAAACTTCATTCTGTTCTGTGCATTCAACTTAGAGAGTTGAAACTTATTTTTGGGCAGTTCTGAAACACTCTTTCTTTAGAAACTGCAAGGGGACATTTGGAGCGCTAAGGGCACTATAGTGGAAAAAGGAGTATCTTCAAATGAAAACAACACAGTATCATTCTGTGAAACTTCTTACTGTTCTATGCATTCAACTAACAGAGTTGAAGCTTAATTTGATTGAGAAATTCTGAATCACTCTATCTGTAGAAACTGCAAGTGCACATTCAGAGCGCTAAGGGGCCTACAGTGGAAAAAGGACTATCTTCAAATAAAAACTACACAGAAGCATTCTGTGAAACTTCTTTTAGATCAGTGCATTCAACTAACAGATTTGAAGCTTACTTTTGATTGAGCAGTTCTGACACACTCTTTCTGCAGTAACTGCAAGTGGACATTTGGAGGGCTAATGGGCCTATAGTGGAAAAAGGAATATCTTCAAATAAAAACTACACAGAAGAATTCTGTGAAACTTCTTTCTGTTCTGTGCATTCAACTAACAGAGTTGAAGCTCACTTTTGATTGAGCAGTTCTGAAACCCTCTTTCTGTAGAAACTGCAAGTTGACATTTTGAGACCTAACGGGCCCATAGTGGAAAAAGGAATATCCTCAAATTAAAACAACACAGAAGCATTCTGTGAAACTTCTTTCTGTTCTGTGCATTCAACTAACAGAGTTGAACCTTACTTTTGATTGAGCAGCTCTGAAACACACTTTCTGTATAATCTGCAAGTGGACATTCGGAGAGCTTAGGGGCCTATAGTGGAAAAAGGAATATCCTCAAATAAAAATTACACAGAAGCATTCTGTGAAACTTCTTTCTGTTCTGTGCATTCAACTAACAGAGTTGAAGCTTACTTTTGATTGAGCAGTTCTGGAGCAATCTTTCTTTAGAAACTGCAAGTGGCCATACGGATAGCTAAGGGGCCTATGGTGGAAAAATTACTATCCTCAAATGAAAACTACACAGAAGCATTCTGTGAAACTTCTTTCTCTTCTGTGCATTCACCTAACAGAGTTGAAGCATTCGTTTGATTGAGCAGTTCTGACGCACTCTTTTTGTAGAAACTGCAATTGGAAATTCAGAGTGCTAAGGGCCTAGAATGGAAAATGATATATCTTCAAATAAAAACTACACAGAAACATTTTGTGAAACTTCTTTCTGTTCTGTCAATTCAACTAACAGAGTTGAAGTTTACTTTTGTTTGAGCAGTTCTGAAAAACTCTTTCTGTAGAAACTGCAAGTGTACCTTCAGAGCACTAATGTGCCTGTAGTGGAAAAGGAATATCTTCTAATAAAAACAACCCAGAAGCATTCTGCGAAACTTCTTTCACTTCTGTGCATTCAACTAACAGAGTTGAAGCTTATTTTCATTGAGCAGTTCTGAAACAGTCTTTCTGTAGAAACTACAAATGGACATTCAGAGCACTAAGGGGCCTATAGGGGAAAACGGAATATCTTCACATATAAACTATACAGAAGCATTCTGTGAAACTACTTTCTGTTCTATGCATTCAACTAACAGAGCTGAAGTTTACATTTCATTGAGCAGTTCTGAAACACTCTTTCTGTAGAAACTGCAAGTTCACATTCGGAGGGCTAATGATCCTATAGGGCAAAAAGGAATATCTTCAAATAAACACTAATCACAAGCATTCTGTGAAACTTCTTTCTGTTCTGTGCATTCAACTAACAGAGTTGAAGCTCACTTTTGGTTGAGCAGTTATGAAACACTCTTTCTGTAGAAAGTGCAAGTGGACATTCTGAGAGCTAAAGGGCCTATAGTGGAAAAAGGAATATCCTCAAAAAAAAACAACACAGAAGCATTCTGTGAAACTACTTTCTATTCTGTGCATTCAACTCACATAGTTGAACCCTTCCTTTGATTGAGCAGTTCTGAAACACTCTTTCTGTAGAAAGTGCAAGTGCACATTCGGAGAGCTAAGGGGCCTATAGTGGAAAAAGGAATATCCTCAAATAAAATGTACACAGAATCATTCTCTGAAACTTCTTCCTGTTCTGTACATTCAACTGTCAGAGTTGAAGCTTACTTTTGATTGAGCAGTACTGAAACACTCTTTCTTTAGAAACTGCAAGTGGAGATATGAAGTGCTAAGTGGCCTATGGTGGAAAAAGGATTATCCTCAAATAAAAACTACACAGAAGCATTCTGTGAAATTTCTTTCTGTTCTGGGCATTCAACTAAAGATTTGAAGCTTACATTTGATTGAGCAGTTCTGAAACACTCTTTCTTTAGAAACTGCAAGTGGAGATACGAAGCGCTAAGTGGCCTTTGATGGAAAAAGGACTATTCTCAAATAAAAACTACACAGAAGCATTCTGTGAAACTTCTTTCTGTTCTGTGCATTCAACTAACAGATTTGAAGCTTACTTTTAATTGAGCAGTTCTGAAACACTCTTTCAGTAGAAACTGCAAGTGTACAATTGGAGCGCTAATGGGCCTATAGTGGAAAAAGGAATATCTTCAAATAAAACTACACAGAAGCATTCTGTGAAACTTCCTTCACTTCTGTGCTTTCAGATAACAGAGATGAAGCTTACTTTTCATTGAGCAGTTCTGAAACACTCTTTCTGTAGAAAAAGCAAGTGGACATTCGGAGCGATAAGGGGCCTTTAGGGGAAAAAGGAATATCTTCACATATAAACTACACAGAAGCACTCTGTGAAACTTCTTACTGTTCTGTACATTCAACTAAAAGAGTTGAAGCTTACATTTGAGTGAGCAGTTTCTAAAACACTCTTTCTGTGGAAACTACAATGGATATTCGGAGCACTAAGGGGCCTAAAGTGTGAAAAGGAATATCCTCAAATTAAAACTACACCGAAGCATTCTCTGAAATATCTTTCTGTTCTGTGCATTCAGCTAACAAAGTTGAAGCATACTTTTGGTTGAGCACTTCTGAACACTCTTTCTGTAGAAACTGCAAGTGCACATTCGGAGCACTAATTGGACAATAGCGCAAAAAGGTATATCTTCAAATGAAAACTACACAGAATCATTCTGTGTAACTTCTTTCTATTCTGTGCATTCAACAAACAGAGTTGAAGCTTAATTTCTTTGAGCTGTTCTGAAACAATCTTTCTTTAGAAACTGCAAGTGTACATTTTGAGCACTAAAGTGCCTGTGGTGGGAAAACAAATATCCTCAAATAAAAACTACATAGAAGCATTCTGTGAAACTTCTTTCTCTTCTGTGCATTCAACTAACAGAGTTGAACCATACTTTTGATTGAGCAGTTCTGAAACTCTCCCTCTGTAGAAACTGCAAGTGGACAATCAGAGCGCTAGGGGGCCTATAGTGCAAAAAGAAATATCTTCCAATAAAAACTACACAGAAGCATTCTGTGAAACTTCTTGCTGTTCTGTGCATTCAACTAACAGAGTTGAAGCTTACTTGTCATTGAGCAGTTCTGAAACACTGTTTCTGTAGAAAGTTCAAGTGCACATTCGGAGCGCAAAGGGGCCAATAGTGAAAAAAGGAATATCTTCAAATTAAAACTATACAGAAGCATTCTGTGTAACTTGTTTGTGTTCAGTGCATTCAACGAAGAGAGTTAAACCTGGCTTTTGATTGAGCAGTTCTGAAAAACTGTTTCTGTAGAAACTAGAAGTGGACATTCAGAGCACTAAGGGGCCTATAGTGGGAAAAGATACATCTTCATATAAAAACTACACAGAAGCATTCTCTGAAGCTTTTTGTGTTCTTTCCATTCAACTAACAGAGTTGAAGCTTACTTTTTATTGAGCAGTTCTGAAACTCTCTTTCGGTAGAAACTGCAATTGTACCTTCTGAGAGCTTAGGGGCCTATAGTGGAAAAAGGAAAAGCTTCAAATAAAAACAACATAGAAGCATTCTGTGAAAATTCTTTCTGTTCTGTGCATTCAACTAACAGAGTTGAACCTTACTTCTGATTCAGCAGTTCTGTAACACTCTTTCTGTAGAAACTGCAAGTGGATATTCGGAGCGCTAAGGGGCATGTAATGCAACAAGAAATGTCTTCACTTATAAACTACACAGAAGCATTCTGTGAAACTACTTTCTTTTCTGTGCATTCAACTAACAGATTTGAAGCTTACTTTTGATTGAGCGGTTCAGAAACACTCTTTCTGTAGAAACTGCAAGGGGACATTTGGAGCGCTAAAATGCCAACAGTGGAAAAAGTAATATCTTCAAATAAAAACTACACAGAAGAATTCTCTGAAACTTCTTTCTTTTCTGTGCATTCAACCAACAGAGTTGAAGCTTTCTTTTGATTGAGCAGTTCTGAAACACTTTCTGTGGAAACTGCAAGTGCACATTCGGAGCACTAATTGGACAATAGCGCAAAAAGGTATATCTTCAAATGAAAACTACACAGAATCATTCTGTGTAACTTCTTTCTGTACTGTGCATTCAACTCACAGAGTTGAACCTTACTTATGATTCAGCAGTTCTGAAACACTCTTTCTGTAGAAACTGCAAGTGGACATTCGGAGCAATAACAGCATATAGTGGAAAAAGGAATATCCCCAAATAAAAACTATACAGAATCATTCTGTGAAACTTCTTTCTGATCAGTGCATTCAACTAACAGATTTGAACCCTACATTTGATTGAGCAGTTCTGAAACACTCTTTCTGTAGAAACTGCAAGTGGTCATTCCGATCGCCAAGGGGCCTAGAGTGGAAAAAGGAATTTCTTCAAATAAAAACGACACTGACGCGTTCTGTGAAACCTCTTTCTCTTCTGTGCATTCAACTGACAGAGTTGAAACGTAGATTTGATTGAGCAGTTCTGACACACTCTTTCTGTAGAAACTGCAAGTGTACATTCTGAGGGCTAAGGGGCCTATAGTGGAAAAGGGAATATCCTCAAATCAAATCAACACAGAAGCATTCTGTGAAACTTCTTTCTGTTCAGTGCATTCAACTAACAGAGTTGAAACTTACTTTTGATTGAGCAGTTCTGAAACACACTTTCTGTATAAACTGCAAGTGGACATTCGGAGCGCTAAGGGGCCTGTAGTGTAAAAAGGAATATCCTCAAATAAAAACTACACAGAAGCATTCTGTGAAACTTCTTTCTGTTCTGTGCATTCAACTAAAAGAGTTAAACCTTACTTCTTACTGAGCAGTTCTGAAACCCTCTTTCTATAGAAAGTGCAAGTGGACATTCGGAGCACTCAGGGGTCTATAGTGGAAAAAGGAATATCTTAAAATAAAAACTACACAGAAACATTCTGTGAAACTTCTTTCTGTTCTGTGCATTCAACTAATAGAGTTGAAACTTACTTTTGATTGAGCAGTTCTGAAACACACTTTCTGTAGATACTCCAACTCGATATTCGGAGCGGTAAGGGGCCTATTGTGGAGAAAGATACATCTTCACATAAAAACTACACAGAAGCATTCTGTGAAACAACTTTCTGTTCTGTGCATTCAATTAACAGTGTTGAACCTTACTTTTGATTGAGTAGTTCTGAAACACTCTTTCTGTAGAAACTGCAAGTGGACATTCGGATTGCTAAGGAACCTATAGGGGAAAAAGGATTATCTACACATATAAATTACACAGAAGCATTCTGTGAAACTTCTTTCTGTTCTATGCATTCAACTAACAGAGTTGAGGCTTACTTTTGATTGAGCAGTTCGAAAACACTCTTTCTGTGGAAACTGCAAGTGGACATTCGCAGCGCTAAGGGGCCTACGGTGGAAAAAGTAATAACCTCAAATAAAAACTACACAGAAGCATTCTCTGAAACTTCTTTCTCTTGTGTGCATTCAACAAACAGAGTTGAAGCTTACTTATGATTGAGCAGTTCTGAAACACTCTTTCTGTAGAAACTGCACGTTTCCATTTTGAGCGCTAAGGGGCCCAGAGTGGAAAAAGATATATCTTCAAATAAAAACTACACAGAAGCATTCTGTGACACTTCTTTCTGTTCTCTGCATTCAAATAACAGAGTTGAAGCTTACTTTAGATTGAGCAGCTCTGAAACACTCTTTCTGTAGAAATGCAAGTGCACATTCGGAGCGCTAAGGGGCCAATAGTGGAAAAAGGAATACCCTCAAATAGAAACTACACAGAAGCATTCTCTGAAACATTTTCTGTTCTGTGCATTCAACTAACAGAGTTGAAGCTTACTTAAGATTGAGCAATTCTGAAACACTCATTCTGTAGAAACTGTAAGTGGACATTCCGATTGCCAAGGGGCCTAGAGGGGAAAAAGGAATAAATTCAAATAAAAACGACACAGAAGCATTCTGCAAAACCACTTTCTGTACTGTGCATTCAACTAACAGAGTTGAAACCTAGATTTGATTGAGCAGTTCTGACAAACTCTTTCTGTAGAAACTGCAAGTGTACATTCTGAGGGCTAAGGGGCATATAGTGGAAAGGGAATATCCTCAAATAAAAGCAAAACAGAAGCATTCTGTGAAACTTCTTTCTGCTCAGTGCATTCAACTAAGAGAGTTGAACCTTACTTTTGATTGAGCAGTTCTGAAACACACTTTCTGTATAAACTGCAAGTGGACATTCGGAGCGCAAAGGGGCCTACAGTGGAAAAAGGAGTATGTTCAAATAAAACTTCACCGAAGCATTCAGTGAAACTTCTTTCTATTCAGTGCATTCAACTAACAGAGTTGAAGCTTACTTTTGATTGAGCAGTTCTGAAACACTCTTTCTGTGGTAACTGCAAGTGGACATTCGGAGCGCTAAGAGGCCTATAGTGGAAAAAGGAATATCTTCAAATAAAAACTACACAGAAGCATTCTGTGAAACTTCTTTCTGTTCTGTGCACTCCACTAACAGAGTTGAAGCTTACTTTTGATTGAACAGTTCTGCAACACTCTATCTGTAGAAACTGCAAGTGGACACTCGGAGGGTTAAAGGGCTATAGTGGAAAAAGGAATATCCTAAAATAAAAACTACACAGAAGCATTCTGTGATACTTCTATCTGTTCTGTGCATTCAACTAACAGATTTGAAACTTACTTTTGATTGAGCAGTTTTGGAACACTCTTCTTGTAGAAACTGCAACTGGACATTCGGAGCGCCAAGGGGCCTGTAGTGGAAAAAGGAATACCTTCAAATAAAAACTACAAAGAAGCATTCAGTGAAACCTCCTTCTGTTCTGTGCATCCAACTAACGGAGTCGAAGCTTACTTTTGATAGAGCAGTTTTGAAACACTCTTTCTGTAGAAACTGGAGGTGGACATTCAGAGTGCTAAGGGGCCTATAGTGGAAAAGGTATGTATTCAAATAAAACTACACAGAAGCATTCTGTGAAACTTCTTTCTATTCTGTGCATTGAACTAACAGAGTTGAAGCTTACTTTTGATTCAGCAGTTCTGAAACACTCTTTCTGTAGAAACTACAAGTGGACATTGTGATCTCTAAGGGCCTATAGTGGAAAAAGAAATATCCTCAAATAAAGACTACACAGAATCCTTCTGTGAAACTACTTTCGGTTCTGTGTATTCAAGTAACAGAGTAGAAGCTGACTTTTGATTGAGCACTTCTGAAACACTCTTTTTGTAGAAAATGCAATGGGATATTCGGAGCGCTAAGGGACTTATGGTGGAAAAAGGAATATCTTCAAATAAAAACTACACAAGAGCATTCTGTGGAACTTCCATCTCTTCTTTGCATTCAACTAACACAGTTGAATCTTACTTTGATTGAGCAGTTCTGAAACACTGTTATTGTAGAAACTGCAAGTGGACATTTTTAGCACAAAGGGGCCAATACTGGAAAAAGGAATCTCCTCAAATAAAAATTACACAGAAACATTCTGTGAAACTTCTTTCTGCTCTGTGCATTCAACTTACAGATTTAAGCTTAATTTTGATAGAGCAATTTTGAAACACTCTTATTGTAGAAACTGCAAGTGGACATTCGGAGCGCTAAGAGGCCTGTAGTGGAAAAGGGATATCTTCAAATAAAAACTACACAGAAGCATTCTGTGAAACTTCTTTCTGTTCTGTGCATTCAACTGACAGAGTTGAAGCTTATTTTTGATTGAGCAGTACTGAAACACTCTGTAGAAACTGCAAGTTAACATTCGGAGGGCTAAGAGGCCTAGAGTGGAAGAAGATATATCTTCAAATGAAAACTACACAGAAGCATTCTGTGAAACTTCTTTCTGTTCTGTGCTTTCAACTAACAGAGTTGAAGCTTACTTTTGATAGAGCAGTTCTGAAACACTCGTTCTGAAGAAACTGCAAGTGCACATTCGCAGCGCTAAGGGGCCTATAGCGGAAAAAAGAGTATCCTCAAATAAAAACTACACAGAAGCATTCTCTGAAACCTTTTTCTGTTCTGTGCATTCAACTAACAGAGTTGAAGCTTACTTTTGATTTAGCAGTTCTGAAACTCTATTTCTGTAGAGACTGCAAGTGTACATTCTGAGAGCTGAGGGGCCTAAAGTGAAAAATGATATAACTGTAAATAAAAACAGCAAAGAAGCATTCTGAGAAACTACTTTCTATTCTGTGCATTCAACTAACAGAGTTGAAACTTACTTTTGTTTGAGCAGTTCTGAAACACACTTTCTGTATAAACTGCAAGTGGACATTCGCAGCTCTAAGGGGCCTATAGTGGAAAAAGGTATATCCTCAAATTAAAACTACACAGAAGCATTCTGTGTAACTTCTTTCAGTACTGTGCATTCAACTAATAGAGTTGAACCTTACTTTTGATTAAGCAGTTCTGAAACACTCTATCTGTAGAAACTGCTATTGGACATTCAGAGCTCAAAGGGGCCTATAGTGCAAAAAGGAATATCTACATATAAAAACTACACTGAAGAATTCTGTGAAACTTCTTTCTGTTCTGTGCATTCAAAAAACAGGGTTGAATCTTACTTTAGATTTTGCATTTCTGACACACTCTTTCTGTAGAAATTGCGAGTTTAAATACGTAGCACTTTGGGGCCTATAGTGGAAAAAGGAATATCTTCAAATTAAAACTACAGAGAAGCATTCTGTGTAACTACTTTCTCTTCTGTGCATTCAACTAAGAGAGTTGAACATTACTTTTGATTGAGCAGTTCAGAAACACTCTTTCTGTAGAAACTACAAGTGGACATTTGGAGTGCTAAGGGGCCTATAGTGGAAAAAGATACATCTTCACATAAAAAATACACAGAAGCATTCTGAGAAACCACTTCCTGTTCTGTGCATTCAAGTAACAGAGTTGAAGCTTACTTTTGATTGAGCAGTTCTGAAACTATCTTTTGGCAGAAACTGCAATTGTACGTTCTGAGAGCTATGGGGCCCATAGTGGAAAAAGGTATATCTTAAAATAAATACACAGAAGCATTCTGTGAAACTTCTTTCTGTTCTGTGCATTCAACTGACAGTGTTGAAGATTATTTTTGAATGAGCAGGTCTGAGACACTCTTTCTGTGGAAACTGCAAGTGTACATACAGAGCGCTAATGGGCCTTTAATGGAAAAAGGAATATCCTCAAATAAAAACTACACAGAAGCATTCTATGTAACTTCTTTCTGTTCTGTGCATTCAACTAACAGAGTTGAAGCTTACTTATGATTGAGCAGTTCTGAAACACTCTTTCTGTAGAAGCTGCAAGTTTACATTCAGAGCGCTAATGGGCCTATAGTGGAAAAAGATACATCTTCACATAAAAACTACACAGAAACATTCTCTGAATCTTCTTTCTGTTCTGTGCATTCAACTAAGAGAGTTGAAGCTTACTTTTGATTGAGCAGTTCTGAAACTCTCTTTCTGTAGAAACTGCAAGTGTACGTTTTGAGAGCTAAGGGGCCTATAGTGGAAAACGGAATATTTTCAAATAAAAACTACACAGAAGCATTCTGTGAAACTTCTTTCTATTCTGTGCATTCAACAAACAGAGTTGAAGCTTAATTTCTTTGAGCTGTTCTGAAACAATCTTTCTTTAGAAACTGCAAGTGTACATTTTGAGCACTAAAGTGCCTGTGGTGGGAAAACAAATATCCTCAAATAAAAACTACATAGAAGCATTCTGTGAAACTTCTTTCTCTTCTGTGCATTCAACTAACAGAGTTGAACCATACTTTTGATTGAGCAGTTCTGAAACTCTCCCTCTGTAGAAACTGCAAGTGGACAATCAGAGCGCTAGGGGCCTATAGTGCAAAAAGAAATATCTTCCAATAAAAACTACACAGAAGCATTCTGTGAAACTTCTTGCTGTTCTGTGCATTCAACTAACAGAGTTGAAGCTTACTTGTCATTGAGCAGTTCTGAAACACTGTTTCTGTAGAAAGTTCAAGTGCACATTCGGAGCGCAAAGGGGCCAATAGTGAAAAAAGGAATATCTTCAAATTAAAACTATACAGAAGCATTCTGTGTAACTTGTTTGTGTTCAGTGCATTCAACGAAGAGAGTTAAACCTGGCTTTTGATTGAGCAGTTCTGAAAAACTGTTTCTGTAGAAACTAGAAGTGGACATTCAGAGCACTAAGGGGCCTATAGTGGGAAAAGATACATCTTCATATAAAAACTACACAGAAGCATTCTCTGAAGCTTTTTGTGTTCTTTCCATTCAACTAACAGAGTTGAAGCTTACTTTTTATTGAGCAGTTCTGAAACTCTCTTTCGGTAGAAACTGCAATTGTACCTTCTGAGAGCTTAGGGGCCTATAGTGGAAAAAGGAAAAGCTTCAAATAAAAACAACATAGAAGCATTCTGTGAAAATTCTTTCTGTTCTGTGCATTCAACTAACAGAGTTGAACCTTACTTCTGATTCAGCAGTTCTGTAACACTCTTTCTGTAGAAACTGCAAGTGGACATTCGGAGCGCTAAGGGGCATGTAATGCAAACAAGAAATGTCTTCACTTATAAACTACACAGAAGCATTCTGTGAAACTACTTTCTTTTCTGTGCATTCAACTAACAGATTTGAAGCTTACTTTTGATTGAGCGGTTCAGAAACACTCTTTCTGTAGAAACTGCAAGGGGACATTTGGAGCGCTAAAATGCCAACAGTGGAAAAAGTATATCTTCAAATAAAAACTACACAGAAGAATTCTCTGAAACTTCTTTCTTTTCTGTGCATTCAACCAACAGAGTTGAAGCTTTCTTTTGATTGAGCAGTTCTGAAACACTCTTTCTGTGGAAACTGCAAGTGCACATTCGGAGCACTAATTGGACAATAGCGCAAAAAGGTATATCTTCAAATGAAAACTACACAGAATCATTCTGTGTAACTTCTTTCTGTACTGTGCATTCAACTCACAGAGTTGAACCTTACTTATGATTCAGCAGTTCTGAAACACTCTTTCTGTAGAAACTGCAAGTGGACATTCGGAGCAATAACAGCATATAGTGGAAAAAGGAATATCCCCAAATAAAAACTATACAGAATCATTCTGTGAAACTTCTTTCTGATCAGTGCATTCAACTAACAGATTTGAACCCTACATTTGATTGAGCAGTTCTGAAACACTCTTTCTGTAGAAACTGCAAGTGGTCATTCCAATCGCCAAGGGGCCTAGAGTGGAAAAAGGAATTTCTTCAAATAAAAACGACCACTGACGCGTTCTGTGAAACCTCTTTCTCTTCTGTGCATTCAACTGACAGAGTTGAAACGTAGATTTGATTGAGCAGTTCTGACACACTCTTTCTGTAGAAACTGCAAGTGTACATTCTGAGGGCTAAGGGGCCTATAGTGGAAAAGGGAATATCCTCAAATCAAATCAACACAGAAGCATTCCTGTGAAACTTCTTTCTGTTCAGTGCATTCAACTAACAGAGTTGAAACTTACTTTTGATTGAGCAGTTCTGAAACACACTTTCTGTATAAACTGCAAGTGGACATTCAGAGCGCTAAGGGGCCTGTAGTGTAAAAAGGAATATCTTCAAATAAAAACTACACAGAAGCATTCTGTGAAACTTCTTTCTGTTCTGTGCATTCAACTAAAAGAGTTAAACCTTACTTCTTACTGAGCAGTTCTGAAACCCTCTTTCTATAGAAGTGCAAGTGGACATTCGGAGCACTCAGGGGTCTATAGTGGAAAAGGAATATCTTAAAATAAAAACTACACAGAAACATTCTGTGAAACTTCTTTCTGTTCTGTGCATTCAACCTAATAGAGTTGAAACTTACTTTTGATTGAGCAGTTCTGAAACACACTTTCTGTAGATACTCCAACTCGATATTCGGAGCGGTAAGGGGCCTATTGTGGAGAAAGATACATCTTCACATAAAAACTACACAGAAGCATTCTGTGAAACAACTTTCTGTTCTGTGCATTCAATTAACAGTGTTGAACCTTACTTTTGATTGAGTAGTTCCTGAAACACTCTTTCTGTAGAAACTGCAAGTGGACATTCGGATTGCTAAGGAACCTATAGGGGAAAAAGGATTATCTACACATATAAATTACACAGAAGCATTCTGTGAAACTTCTTTCTGTTCTATGGCATTCACTAACAGAGTTGAGGCTTACTTTTGATTGAGCAGTTCGAAAACACTCTTTCTGTGGAAACTGCAAGTGGACATTCGCAGCGCTAAGGGGCCTACGGTGGAAAAGTAATAACCTCAATAAAACTACACAGAAGCATTCTCTGAAACTTCTTTCTCTTGTGTGCATTCAACAAACAGAGTTGAAGCTTACTTATGATTGAGCAGTTCTGAAACACTCTTTCTGTAGAAACTGCACGTTTCCATTTTGAGCGCTAAGGGGCCAGAGTGGAAAAAGATATATCTTCAAATAAAAACTACACAGAAGCATTCTGTGACACTTCTTTCTGTTCTCTGGCATTCAATAACAGAGTTGAAGCTTACTTTAGATTGAGCAGCTCTGAAACACTCTTTCTGTAGAAAATGCAAGTGCACATTCGGAGCGCTAAGGGGCCAATAGTGGAAAAAGGAATACCTCAAATAGAAACTACACAGAAGCATTCTCTGAAACATTTTCTGTTCTGTGCATTCAACTAACAGAGTTGAAGCTTACTTAGATTGAGCAATTCTGAAACACTCATTCTGTAGAAACTGTAAGTGGACATTCCGATTGCCAAGGGGCCTAGAGGGGAAAAAGGAATTTATTCAAATAAAAACGACACAGAAGCTTCTGCAAAACCACTTTTCTGTACTGTGCATTCAACTAACAGAGTTTGAAACCTAGATTTGATTGAGCAGTTCTGACAAACTCTTTCTGTAGAAACTGCAAGTGTACATTCTGAGGGCTAAGGGGCATATAGTGGAAAGGGAATATCCTCAAATAAAGCAAACAGAAGCATTCTGTGAAACTTCTTTCTGCTCAGTGCAATTCAACTAAGAGAGTTGAACCTTACTTTTGATTGAGCAGTTCTGAACACACTTTCTGTATAAACTGCAAGTGGACATTCGGAGCACTAAGGGGCCTATAGTGTAAAAAGGAATATCCTCAAATAAAAACTACACAGAGCATTCTGTGAAACTTCTTTCACTACTGTGCTTTCAACTAACAGATTTGAAGCTTACTTTTTATTGAGCACTTCTGAAACAATCTTTCTCTACAAACTACATGTGTAAAATCGGAGCACTAATAGGCCTATAGTGGAAAAAGGAATATCTTCAAGTAAAAACTACACAGAAGCATTCTGTGAAACTTTCACTTCTGTGCATTCAACTAACAGAGTTGAAGCTTACTTATGATTGAGCAGTTCTGCAACACTCTTTCTGAAGAAACTGCCAAGTTGACATTCTGAACGCTAAGCGGGCCAATAATGGAAGAAGTTATATCTTCAAATAAAAACTACACAGAAGCATTCTGTGAAACTCCTTTCTGTTCTGTGCATTCAACTAACAGAGTTGAAGCTTACATTTGATTGAGCAGTTCTGAAAAACTCTTTCTGTAGAAACTGCAAGTGGACATTCGGAGCGCTAAGGGGTCTATAGGGGAAAAAGGAATATCTTCACTTATAAACTACACAATCATTCTGTGAAACTTCTTTCTCTTCTGTGCATTCAACTAACAGAGTTGAAGCTTACATTTGATTGAGCAGTTCTAAAACACTCTTTCTTTGGAAACTGCAATGGACATTCAGAGCGCTAAGGGGCCTATGGTGGAAAAGGAATATCCTCAAATAAAACTACACAGAAGCATTCTCTCAAACTTCTTTCTGTTCTGTGCATTCAATTAACAGAGTTGAAGCTTACTTAAGATTTATCAGTTCTGAAACACTCTTTCTGTAGAAACGGCAAGTGGACATTTGGAGCGCTAACTGGCATACAGTGGAAAAAGATAGAACTTCAAATGAAAACTACAAAGAAGCATTCTGTGAAACTTCTTTCTATTCTGTGCGTTCAACAACAGAGTTGAAGCTTACTTTTGATTGAGCAGTTTGTCCAACACTCTTTCTGTGGAAACTGCAAGTGTGCATTCTGAGAGCTAAGGCGCCTATAGTGAAAATAGGAATAGCTTCAAATAAAACAACTCAGATCATTCTGTGAAACTTCTTTCTGTTCTTTGCATTCAACTAAGAGAGTTGAAGCTTACTTTAGTTTGAGCAGTTCTGAAACACTCTTTCTGTAGAAACTGCAATTGGACATCGGAGCGCTAAGTGGCCTATAGTGGAAAAAGATATATCTTCAAATAAAAACTACACAGAAGCACTCTGTGAAACTTCTTTCTGTTCTGTGCATTCAACTAAAAGAGTTGAAACTTACTTCATTAAGCAGTTCTGACACACTCTTTGCGTAGAACTGCAAGTGGGCCTTCGGAGCCCGAAGGGGCCTATAGTGGAAAAAGATACATCTTCAAATAAAACCACAGAAGCATTCTGTGAAACTTGTTTGGTTTGTGCACTCAACTAACAGAGTTGAAGCTCACTTTTGATGAGCAGTTCTGAAAAATCTTTCTGTAGAAACTGCAAGTGGACATTCGGAGCGCTAGGGGTCTATGGGGAAAAAGGAATATCTTCACTTATAAACTACACACAATCATTCTGTGAAACTTCTTTCTCTTCTGTGCTTCAACTAACAGAGTTGAAGCTTACTTTTGATTGAGCAGTTCTAAAACATTCTTTCTTTGGAACTGCAAATGGACATTCAGAGCGCTAAGGGGCCTATGGTGGAAAAGGAATATCCTCAAATAAAAACTACACAGAAGCATTCTCTCAAACTTCTTTCTGTTCTGTGCATTCAATTAACAGAGTTGAAGCTTACTTAAGATTTATCAGTTCTGAAACACTCTTTCTGTAGAAACGGCAAGTGGACATTTGGAGTGCTAACTGGCATACAGTGGAAAAAGATATAACTTCAAATGAAAACTACAAAGAAGCATTCTGTGAAACTTCTTTCTATTCTGTGCGTTCAACAACAGAGTTGAAGCTTACTTTTGATTGAGCAGTTGTCAAACACTCTTTCTGTGGAAACTGCAAGTGTGCATTCTGAGAGCTAAGGCGCCTATAGTGAAAATAGGAATAGCTTCAAATAAAAACAACTCAGAATCATTCTGTGAAACTTCTTTCTGTTCTTTGCATTCAACTAAGAGAGTTGAAGCTTACTTTAGTTTGAGCAGTTCTGAAACACTCTTTCTGTAGAAACTGCAATTGGACATCGGAGCGCTAAGTGGCCTATAGTGGAAAAAGATATATCTTCAAATAAAAACTACACAGAAGCACTCTGTGAAACTTCTTCTGTTCTGTGCATTCAACTAAATGAGTTGAAACTTACTTCTGATTAAGCAGTTCTGACACACTCTTTGCGTAGAAACTGCAAGTGGGCCTTCGGAGCCCAAAGGGGCCTATAGTGGAAAAAGATACATCTTCAAATAAAAACTACACAGAGCATTCTGTGAACTTGTTTTGGTTCTGTGCATTCAACTAACAGAGTTGAAGCTCACTTTTGATTGAGCAGTTCTGAAGCACTCTTTCTGTAGAAACTGCATGTCGACATTCGCAGAGGTAATGGGCCTAAATTGGAAAAAGGAATATCTTCAAATAAAAACAACATAGAAGCCTTCTGTGAATCTTCTTTCTGTTCTGTGCATTCAACAACAGAGTTGAAGCTTACTTTTCATTGAGCAGTTCTGAAACACTCTTTCTGTAGAAACTGTTGGCGGACATTCGGAGCACTAAGAGGCCTATAGTGGAAGAAGGAATATCTTCAAATAAAAACTACACAGAAGCATTCTCTGAAACTTCTTTCTGTTCTGTGCATTCAACTAAGAGAGTTGAACCTTACTTTGGATTGAGCAGTGATGAAACACTCTTTCTTTACAAACTGAAGTGGGACATCACAGCGCTAAGGGGCCTATGGTGGAAAAAGGAATTTCCTCAAATAAAAACTACAGAGAAGCATTCTGTGAAACTTCTTTTTGTTCTGTGCATGCAACTAAGAGAGTTGAAGCTTACATTTGAATGAGCAGTTCTGAACACTCTTTCTGTAGAAACTGCAAGTGGACATTCGGAGCGGTAAGGGGCCTTTAGTGGCAAAAGGAATATCTTCAAATAAAAACAACACAGAACCATTCTGTGAAACTCTTTCTGTTCTGTGCATTCAACTAACAGAGTTGAAGCTTACATTTGATTGAACAGTTCTGAAACACTCTTTCTGTAGAAACTGCAATTGGACATTCGGAGCACTAAGGGGCCTATAGTGGAAAAAGATATAACTTCAAATAAAAAACTACACAGAAGAATTCTGTGAAACTTCATTCTCTTCTAGGCATTCAAATAACAGTCTTGATTCTGACTTTTGATTGAGGAATTCTGAAACACTCTTTCTGTAGAAACTGCAAGAGGACATTCGGAGCGCTAATGGGCCTATAGTGGAAAAGGACTATATTCAAATAAAAACTACACAGAAGCATTCCGTGAAACTTCTTTCAGTTCAGTGCATTCAGGGAACAGAGTTGAAGCTTACTTCTGATTGAGCAGTTCTGACACACTCTTTCTGTAGAAACTGCAAGTGTACTTTCGGAGCGCTAACTGGCCTATAGTGGAAAAAGGAATATTTTCTTATAAAAACTACACAGAAGCATTCTGTGAAACTTCTTTCTCTTCTGTGCACTCAACTAAGATAGTTGAAGCTTACTTTTTTTGAGCAGTTCTGAAACACTCTTTCTGTAGAAACTGCAAGTGCACATTCGGAGTGCTCAGGGACCTATAGCGGAAAAGTACTATCGTCAAATATAAAATACACAGAAGCATTCTCTGAAATTCTTTCTGTTCTGTACATTCAACAAACAGCAGTTGAAGCTTACTTTTGATTGAGCAGTTCTGAAACACTCTTTCTGTAGAAACTGCAAGTGTACCTTCGCAGCGCTAACTGGCCTATAGTGGAAGAAGGAATATCTTCTAATAAAACTACACTGAAGCATTCTGTGAAAACTTCTTGCTGTTCCGTGCATTCAACTAACAGGGTTGAAACTTACTTATGATTGAGCAGTTCTGAAACTCTCTTTCTGTAGAAACTGCAAGTGTATGTTCTGAGCGCTAAGGGGCCTATAGTGGAAAAGATATCTCTTCAAATAAAACTAACAGAAGCATTCTTAGAAACAACTTTCTGTTCTGTGCATTCAACTAACAGAGTTGAAGCTTACTTTTGATTGAGCAGTTCTGAAACACTCTTTCCCAAGAAACTTCAACGGGACATTCCGAGCGCTAAGGGGGCCTATAAAGGGAAAAGGAATATCTTCCAATAAAAACTACACAGAAGCAATCTGTGAAACTTCTTCCTGTTTTGTGCATTCAACTAAGAGAGTTGAAGCTTCCTTTTGATTGAGCAGTTCTGAAACACTCTTTCTGTAGAACTGCAGGCGGACATTCGGAGCACTAAGGGACTATAGTGGAAAAAGGAATATCCACAAATGAAATACACTGAAGCTTTCTGTGAAACTTCTTTCTGTTCCGTGCATTCAACTAACAGAGTTGAAGCTTACTTATGATTGAGCACTTCTGAAACTCTCTTTCTGTAGAAACTGCAAGTGTAAGTTCTCAGCGCTAAGGGGTCTATAGTGGAAAAAGATATATCTTCAAATAAACTACACAGAAGCATTCTTAGAAACTTTTTTCTGTTCTGTGCATTCACAGGGTTGATGCTTACTTTTGATTGAGCAGTTCTGAAACACTCTTTCTGTAGAACTGCAAGTGTACATTCTTAGAGCTATAGGGCCTATAGTGGAAAAGGAATATCTTCAAATAGAAACAACACAGAAGCATTCTGTGAAACTTCTTTCTGTTCTGTGCATTCAACTACCAGAGTTGAACCTTACTTTTGATTCAGCAGTTCTGAAACACTCTTTCTGTAAAAACTGCAAGTTGAGATTCAAATAGCTAAGGGCCCTATAGTGGAAAAAGGAATATCTTCAAATAAAAACTACACAGAATCATTCCGTGAAACTTCTTTCTGTTCTATGCATTCAACTAACTGAGTTGAAGCTACTTTTGATGGAGCAGTTCTGAAACAGTCTTTCCGTAGAAACAGCAAGTAGACATTGCAGTGCGCAAAGGGGGCCTATAGTGGAAAAGGGATATTTCAAATAAAAACTACACAGGAGCATTCTGTGAAACATCTTTCTTTCTGTGCATTCAACTAACGGGTTGAAGCTTACTTTGTGAGGAGTTCTGAAACACTCTTTCTGGAGAACTGCAAGTGGACATTCGGAGCGCTAAGGGGCCTATTGTGGAAAAAGGACTATCTTTCAATAAAAAAACCAGAAACACTCTGTGGAAACTTCTTTCTGTTCTGTGCATTCAGCTAAAGTGTTGAACCTTACTTTGATTGAGCAGTTCTGAAACACTCTTTCCCTAGAAACTGCAGGGGAATCCGATAGCTAAGGGGCCTGTAGTGGAAAAAGGATATTTCAAGTAAAAACTACACAGGGCATTGTGTGAAACATTTTCTGTTCTGTGCATTCAACCAACAGAGTTGAAGCTTACTCTTTTTTTTAGCGTTCTCAACACTCTTTCTGTAGAAACTGCAAATGGACATTCGGAGCGCTAAGGGGCCAAGATGTAAAAAGGATATCTTCAAATAAAAACTACACGAAGCATTCTGTGAAACTCCTTTCTGTTCTGATCATTCAACTTAACAGATTTGAACTTTCTTTTGATTGACCAGTTCTGAAAAACTCTTTTGTATAAATTCCATATGTACATTCTGAGAGCTAAGGGGCCGATAGTGGAAAAAGGAATATCTTCAAATAAAAAAACACAGAAGCATTCTGTGAAACTTCTTTCAGTTCTGTGCATTAACTAACAGATTTGAAGCTTACTTTCATTGAGCAGTTCTGACACACTGTTTGTGTAGAATCTGCAAGTGTATATTCAGTGCACTAAGTGGCCTATAGTGGAAAAAGAAATATCTTCAAATAAAAACTTCATAGAAGCATTCTGTGAACAACTTTATCTTCTGTGCATTCATCTAACAGAGTTGAAGCTTACTTTTGATAGGCAGTTCTGAAACACACTTTCTGTAGAAAACTCCTAGTGGACATTCGGGTGCTAAGTGGCCTATAGTGGAAAAAGGAATATCTTCAAATAACAACTACACAGAAAATTCTGTGAATCTTGTTCCTGTTCTGGTACAACAACTAAGAGAGTTGAACCCTACTTTTGATTGAGAAGTTCTGAAACACTCTTTCTGTAGAAACTGCAAGTGGACATTCGAGCGCTAAGCGGCCTATAGTGCAAAAAGGAATATCTTCAAATAAAAACTTCACAGAAGCATTCTGTGAAACTTCTTTCTGTTCTGTGCATTCAACTAACAGACTTGAAGCTTACTTTTGATTTTGCAGTTCTGATACCCTCTTTCTGTAGAAATTGCAAGTTTAAATTCGTAGCCCTAAGGGGCCTATACAGGAAAAAGGAATATGTTCAAATAAAAGCTACACAGAAGCATTCTCTGAAATTTCTTTCTGTTCTGTGCATTCAACTAAGAGAGTTGAAGATTACTTATGATTGAGCAGTTCTGACACAGTGTTTCTGGGGAAAGTGCAAGTGCACATTCGGAGTGCTAAGGGGCCTATAGTGGAAAAAGATATATCTAAAAATAAAAACTACACAGAAGCATTCTGTGAATCTTCCTTTTGTTCTCTGCATTCATGTAACGGAGTTGAACCTTACAATGGATTGAGCAGGTCTGAAACACTCTTTCTGTAGAAACTGCAAGTGGACATTCGGAGCGCTAAGGGGTCCATAATGGAAAAAGTAATATCTTCAAATAAAACTACACAGAAGCATTCTGTGAAACTTCATTCTGTTCTGTGCATTCAACTATCATAGTTGAAGCTCACTTTTGATTGAGCAGTTCTGAAACACTCTTTCCATAGAAACTGCAAGTGGACATTCGGAGCGCTAAGGGGCCTATAGTGGAAAAGGGAATATCTTCAAATAAAAACTTCACAGAAGCATTCTGTGAAACTTCTTTCTGTTCTGTGCATTCAACTAACAGACTTGAAGCTTACTTTTGATTTTGCAGTTGTGATACACTGTTTCTGTAGAAATTGCAAGTTTAAATTTGTAGCGCTAAGGGGCCTATAGTGGAAAAAGGATTATCTTCAAATAAAAGCTACACATAAGCATTCTCTGAAATTTCTTTCTGTTCTCAGCATTCAACTAACAGAGTTGAAGCTGACTTTTGACTGAGCAGTTCTGAAACACTCTTTCTGTACAAACTGCAAGAGGACATTCGAAATGCTTTGCGGCCTATAGTGGAAAAAGGATAATCCTCAAACAAAAAACTACAGAGAATCATTCTGTGAAACTTCTTCCTGTTCTGCGCATTCAGCTAACAGAGTTGAACCTTACTTTTGATTGAGCAGTTCTGAAACACTCTTTTTGTAGAAACTGCAAATGGACATTCGGAGCCCTTAGGGGCCTATACTGCAAAAAGGAATATCCTCACATAAAAACTACACAGAAGTATTCTGGGAAACTTCTTTCTGTTCTGTGCATTCAGCTAACAGAGTTGAAGCTTACTTTTGATTGAGCAGTTCCGAAACTCTCTTTCTGTAGAAACTGCAAGCGTACGTTCTGAGAGCTTAGGGACCTATAGTGGAAAACGAAATAACTTCAAATAAAAACAACACAGAAGCATTCTGTGAAACTTCTTTCTTTTCTGTGCATTCAACTCACAGATTTGAACCTTACTTTTGGTTGAGCAGCTCTGAAACACACTTTCTGTAGAAACTGCAAGTGGACATTCGGAGCGCTAATGGGCCTATCGTAGAAAAATGAATATCATCAAATAAAAACTAAACAGAAACATTCTGTGAAACTTCTTTCTGTTGTGTGCATTCAACTAACAGAGTTGAAACTTACTTGTGATTGAGCAGTTCTGAAACACTCTTTCTGTACAAACTGCAAGTGGACATTCCGAGCGCTCAGGGGCCTATGGTGGAAGAAGTCTATCCTCAAATAAAAATTACAGAGAAGCATTCTGTGAAACATCTTTCTGTTCTGTCCATTCAACTAACAGAGTTGAAGCTTACTTTTGATTGAGCACTTCTGAAATTCTCTTTCTGTAGGAACTGCAAGTGGACATATGGAGCGCTAAGGGGCCTATGGTGGAAAAGATTATCCTCAAATAAAAACTACACAGAAGCATTCTGTGAAACTTCTTTCTGTTCTGTGCATTCAACTAACAGTGTTGGAGCTTACTTTTCATTGAGCAGTTCTGAAACACTCTTTCTGTAGAAAGTGCAATTGGACATTCGGAGCCCTTAGGGGCCTACTGCAAAAAGGATATCATCAAATAAAAACTACACAGAAGGATGCTTTGAAACTTCCTTCTGTTCTGTGCATTCATCTAAGTGTGTTGAAACTCAGTTTTGATTGAGCAGTTCTGAAACACTCTTGCTGTAGAAACTGCAATTGGACACTCAGAACGCTAAGGGGACTATAGTGGAAAAAGATATCTTCCATTAAAAACAATACAGAAGCATTCTGTGAAATTTCTTTCTGTACTGTCCATTCAACTAACAGAGTTGAAACTTACTTTTGATTGAGCAGTTCTGAAACACTCTTGCTGTTGAAACTGCAAGTGTAAATTCAGAGAGCAAAGCGGCTTATAATGGAAAAAGGAATATCTTCAAATAAAAACAACATAGAAGAATTCAGTGAATCTTCCTTCTATTCTGTGCATTCAACTAACAGAGTTGAACCTTAATTTTGATTGAGCAGTTCTGAAACACTCTTTCTGTAGAAACTGCAAGTGGACATTCGGAGCGCTAAGGGGACTATAGTGGAAAAAGGATTATCTTCAAATAAATCTACACAGAAGCATTCTGTGAAACTTCATCCTGTTCTGTGCATTCAATCAACAGAGTTGAAGCTCACATTTGATTGAGCAGTTCTGAAACACTCTTTCCGTAGAAACTGCAAGGGGAAATTCGGAGTGCTAAGGAGCCTGTTGTGGAAATAGGAGTATCCTCAAATAAAAACTACACAGAAGCATTTTTTGAAACTTCTTTCTGTTCTGTGCTTTCAACTAACAGAGATGAAGCTTACTTCAAATTGAGCCATTCTAAAACACTCTTTCTGTAGAAACTGCCAGTGGATATTCAGAGCACTAAGGGGCCTACGGTGCAGAAAGGCATATACTCAAATAAAAACTACACAGAAGCATTCTGTGAAACTTCTTTCTGTTCTGAGCATTCAACAAACAGAGTTGAAGCTTACTTTTGACTGAGTAGTTCTGAAACACTCTTTCTGTTGAAACTGCAAGTGTACATTCGGAGAGCAAAGGGGCTTATAGTGGAAAAAGGAATATCTTCAAATAAAAACAACACAGAAACATTCTGTGAATCTTCTTTCTGTTCACTGCATTCAACTAACAGAGTTGAACCTTACTTTTGATTGAGCAGTTCTGAAACACTCTTTCTATAGAAACTGCAAATGGACATTAGGAGCGCTAAGGGGCCTATAGTGGAAAAAGGAATATCTTCAAATAAAAACTACACAGAAGCATTCTGTGAAACTTCATTCTGTTGTGTGCATGGAACCAGCAGAGATGAAGCTTACTTTTGATTGAGCAGTTCTGAAACACTCTTGCCGTAGAACCTGCAAGTGGGCATTCTGAGCGATAAGGGTCCCATAGTAAAAAGGAATATACTCAAACAAAAACAACACAGAAGCTTTCTGTGAAACTTCTTTCTGTTCTGTGCATTCAACTAACAGAGTTGAAGCTTTCTTTTGTTGAGGAGTTCTAAAACTCTTTCCTGTATAAATTGCATGTGGACATTCGGATCGCTAAGGGACCTATAGTATAAAAGGAATATTTTCAAATAAAAGCTACACAGAAGCATTCTGTGAAACTTCTTTCTGTTCTGTGCATTCAACTAACAGAGTTGAAGCTTACTTTTGATTGAGCAGTTCTGAAACACTCTTTCTTTAGAAACTGCAAGGGGTCATTCGGAGCGCTAAGGGGCCTATAGTGGAAAAAGGAACATCTTCAAATAAAAATTACACAGAAGCATTCTGTGGAACTTCTTTCTGTTCTTTGCATTCCTAACAGAGTTGAAGCTTACTTTTTATTGAGCACTTCTGAAACACTGTTTCTGTAGAAACTGCAAGTGGACATTCGGAGCGCTAAGGGGCCTATTGTGCAAAAAGGACTATCTTCAAATAAAAACTACACAGAAGCATTCTGTGAAACTTCTTTCTGTTCTGTGCATTCACTAAGAGTTGAAACTTACTTTTGATTGAGCAGTTCTGAAACACTTTTCTGTAGAAACTGAACGTGGACATTTGGAGTTCTACGGGTCCTATAGTGGAAAAAGGAATATCTACAATAAAAACTACACAGAAGCATTCTGTGAAACGTCTTTCTGTTCTGTGCATTCAACTAACAGAGTTGAAGCTTACTTTTGATTGAGCAGTTCTGAAACACTCTTTCTGTAGAAACTGCAGTGGATATTTGGAGCACTAAGGGGCCTATAGTGGAAAAAGGAATGCCTTCAATAAAAACTACACAGAAGCATTCTATGAAACTTCTTTCTGTTCTGTGCATTCACTATCAGATTTGAAGCTTACTTGTGATTGAGCAGTTCTGAAACACTCTTTCAGTAGAAACTGCAAGTGGACATTTGGAGCGCTAAGGGGCCTATAGTGAAAAAGGAATATTTTCAAATAAAACTACACAGAAGCATTCTGTGAAACGTCTTTCTGTTCTGTGCATTCAACTAACCGAGTTGAAGCTTACTTTTGATTGAGCATTTCTCAAACACTCTTTCTGTAGAAACTGCAAGTGGACATTCGGAGCCTAAGGGGCCTATAGTGGAAAAAGGAATGCCTTCATATAAAAACTACACAGAAGCATTCTATGAAACTTTTCTGTTCTGTGCATTCAACTATCAGATTGAAGCTTACTTGTGATTGAGCAGTTCTGAAACACTCTTTCAGTAGAAACTGCAAGTGGACATTTGGAGCGCTAAGGGGCCTATAGTGGAAAAAGTAATATTTTCAATAAAAACTACACAGAAGCATTCTGTGAACTCTTTCTTTTCTGTGCATTCCACTAACAGAGTTGAAGCTTACTTTTGATGAGCAGTTCTCTAAACACTCTTTCTGTAGAAACTGCAAGTGGACATTCGGCTAAGGGCCTATGGAAAAAAGGATATCAAATAAATACTACACAGAGCATTCTGTGAAAATTTTCTGTTCTGTGCATTCAACTAACAGTGTTGACTTACTTTTGATGGAGCAGTTGTGAAACACTCTTTCTGTAGAAACTGCAAGGGGACATTCGGAGCCTTAGGGGCCTATAGTGGAAAAAGAATATCTTCAAATAAAAACTACTCAGAAGCATTCTGTGAAACTTTTCCGTTCTGTGCATTCCACAACAGACTTGAAGCTTACCTTTTGATTGAGCAGTTCTGAAACACTCTTTCCGTAGAAACTGCAAGTGGACATTCGGAGTTCTAAGGGGCCAATATGGAAAAAGGAATATCTACAGATAAAAACTACACAGAAGCATTCTGTGAAACGTCTTTCTGTTCTGTGCATTCAACTAACAGTTGTACCTTACTTTTGTTGAGCAGTTCTGAAACACTCTTTCTGTAGAAACTGCAAGGACATTTTTGCATAAGGGGCCTATAGTGGAAAAAGGAATTCATATAAAAACTTCACAGTAGTATTCTGTGAAACTTCTTTCTGTTCAGTGCATTCAACTA
>NW_022095809.1:0-30478 GCF_006542625.1 Nomascus leucogenys | reverse complement strand
AATCAAAAAACTGACATACGGAAAAGCAAGTGACATCGACAACAGTTACGGAATAAACTCTCACCTTGCTTCCGGACCGGCATTTTTCTCTAGAATCAGGAAGAGGGCACACACCTTTAAAAACACACAACAGAAAGGAAAAAGGATAGAATCATGTTCAACTAGCATTTCCCCCCATCGAAACAGAAAACCCTCGCAGCCCTATTTGAAAACCCCACGTTCCAAAGTTTTACCAAGTCAAAGAAAGAGTCTCAAAACGCAGCAGTTGTCTGTCAATGCGGAAAGCTTTTCCTCGGAGTGGGTACCCCTGCAAATTAAGAACAGACAGAAGTCGGCTTCCAAACTCTCCTCGAAAGCGTCCCCCTCCCCAAAGAGCCTAGACCTGAGGCCGCCTCTTCCCCCACTCAAGTATCCAAACTCCCCACCTCCTACCGGGTACGGACGGGTGAAGCGCTCCGACCCTTGGCCCCCGAGCCAGCAGCGGCCGCAGAGCGCTGGGAGGGGACCGGCGGGACTGGCCGCCCGCCCTGCTCGGGCCCCCTCCTCTCGCTTGCCTTTCTCCTTGCTCGCTGCCTCCGGGCTGCTCCAGCTGAGGCCGGACAGGGCAGCGGCCGCTCTCCGCGACGCCCTCGCGCCCCGCATGCACACCTCCGCGGGCCCCCACACCTGCGGCGCCGCCACAAAGTTCCCGCGAGCGGCGTGCGCTCGGAACCGGGGTGCGCTCCGGCCAGACCCGGAGCAGCTCCCCAGCCCGGCCCCGCTCCACGTACCCCCGCCCCGCCCGGGGCCCGCGGAGCCGAGCGGAGGGGGTGAAGGGACGGGGGAGGAGCTCCCCTGGGCCGCCGCACCCCCGTGGCCTCGTCCTCCTTCTCGGCCGCGCCGCCTCCTCGCTCGCCGCGGTTCCCCGGCCCGCTCGCCCAGTTGCCGCCTGCCCGCCCCACCCCCGGAACCTCGCCTTCTTCCGCGCCCCCAACCGCTCTCCCCCCAAACTTTCCGCCAAGATGGCGGCCCCAAGATGGCGGCCCCAAGATGGCGGCCCCCAAGATGGCGGCCCCCAAGATGGCGGCCCCCAAGATGGCGGCCCCCAAGATGGCGGCCCCCAAGATGGCGGCCCCCAAGATGGCGGCCCCCAAGATGGCGGCCCCCAAGATGGCGGCCCCCAAGATGGCGGCCCCCAAGATGGCGGCCCCCAAGATGGCGGCCCCCAAGATGGCGGCCCCCAAGATGGCCTGCCGCGCTCCCAGGTGACCGCCTTCCCCGCGCTCTCAGTCAATGGGAAGTGAGGAGGCGGCTCGCGCCGAGCCCGGGGCTCCCCGCGCTGCTACCTTCGGGTTGGAAGGGGGAGGCGGGTCGGGAGAGGGCTGAGGAACGGAAGGGGGACCCGGGGAGCATCCTAAGGGAACCTCTTCGCTTAAAAGGGCGGCCGCTGAAGTGGCTCTGAGAACAAAGGAGTTAACACTCGGACTCCACAGGTGGCCCGGGGTGGCCCTGGAGGAGCCCGCCCTTACCTTGCCCCAGCCCACCGGCGTGTCCCGCAGTTCCGAGCTAAACGCGCCAGGCCGGGAAGGCTCGGGCTGTCTGAAGAGAGGCGTGACCTCGCCTACACCAGATCCAAGGCGCACATTCCGCGACACCCCTTAACCTCACTCAACACGGGCCGTTTCCAACTCCGCGGCAGAGACAGCGCCTGGCGACCCCGGGGGTAGATCCCCACCGGGGAAAAGCCGCCTTAAGGAGGAGCCAACTGTACCTCCCAGGGGGCGGGGAGGGCGGGGCCTGGGAGAGGGAGAGGGAGGAGGTCGGGGAGGGCTGCCGACTCTGCGTTGCCTTCCACTCCAGGCTGATTGTTAAGTTACTATTCGTCCCTTAGTAATAGGCTTGGGGGGAGGGGTTTCATTAAAGAAGGACATATGAAATAGAGACACTGGTTAATTTGGCAAGAGTTTGAGGGTTACAGTACAAGATTTTTAAGCGTAAGTGATTAATTCTAAGTATGGTATACTTAAGGGTGGGGAGAGAAGGTTTGTTCATTCATTCGCTCATTCATTCATTCATTCCCCCAAGCCTGCGTCCCAGCCCGCTCAGCATCGCAGGTGTTACCCAAACTCTGACGGTCCCTTTAAGAACTCACCTGGAGTCGCGCCCTCCGAAGCTGAGCCGCCCTCAGCCAGCGCTGCAGGTTTGTTTCCTGCGCACGTCCGGGCGGAATTACGGGCCGGCTGGGACCCCGCTCCCGGCCTGAGCCACCCAGGTTATAGAAGGGGAATGTCGGGAAGCTCTCCAAGTCACTGCCCAGGTCTTCGAAACTCCTCTGGGTGACAAGGACCTCCGTATTCGGAGGTCCAGAGAGAATTTGCTCAAAGTTACCCCGAGTGAGTGACAGAACTGGAAACCCGCAGATCCTGTCTTTCAAAACCGGAAGGCTCTTCCCAGTAAACCTGACTCTGACTGAGGCCGTATCCATTGGCTCCTACAGGGAAGGCCGAGGAGCCTCGCGTTGTAACCTTAACAGCTACTCAGGGGTATACTGACCACTGGTTTTACTTTCGGATTGCACCTTAGAATCCTAACTTACAGTAAGGAGCCACCGACTTTAGAACCTATTAGGACAAGGAACCGAGGTCCAGAAAAGGGAAGCAACTTGTCCAAGGACATAGACGCTAATCAGTAATAGAGCAGCCGAGAACTCAGGTCTCCTAGCTCCAGCCCAGGGCTCTTTCTATTGTGATTTTGGACAACTTGACAGAGAGGTATGTTGGTATGTTGGCAGCAGACCTCTGTGCTTTCCCGGATCAAGCATCCTGGGATCTTGAAAAACAGTTAAAGCAACATTGCATAGAGAAAATGGGATAGAAGGGTCAAACGGTCCTGAAGGCAGGGGTGTCCTAAAAGCCAGGAACTTAACAGAGGGACGGAATTTATTTAATAGTGAAAGTGGCTCATGACATGCATGATACTCTCAAGACTTCGTTGATGGACTGTGAATGGGATGGTTGCAGTAAGAAACCATTCTAAGAATGGAATCTCTTCAGAATTCAGGAGAAAGAGGGAGGGAAATTTGCCCTCTCCCTTGATAACATTTATTGTTCATATATGTTCACTTGCTAGGAAACGGGGATAGAAATAAATAAGATCCAAGTCCTGCTCTCAAGGATACACAGCCTCGTAGCAAGTACACAAAGGCCAATGCACCTTTTCCCAGGGGACACTGAGGAGTCAAAAACAAAATTTGTGTGAGTTCTCAATGTCATCCTAGCCTTCCCCTAAAAGCAAAAAGGAGGAAGAGGAGGAAAGAGGACATGTCCTTTTTTCTTGTCATTCTGTGTGACGGCCCTATTTGGTTGTCAGCAGTGTACAAAAGCAGCAGTGAACCTAGCATTTGTTCTACCCCTTAGCCTAAGGTGCCGGTAGCAAGTGTCTAGCAAATGAACATATACGAACAATGAATGAAGGCTCTTTACTCTTCATTCCTCCTTTCTACCCATCTTTATTAGTTACTTATTGCTGGATAAGAAAAAGTTCCTCAAAGCTTAAGAGTTTAAAACTTACTAGCTCAGTAAGTTAAACAGCGATAAATATTATCTCAGTTTCTGTGTGTCAGGAATTCAGGAGCGGCATAGTTGGGTGGTTTTGGCTCAGGGCATTATGATGTTGCAGTCAAGAAGCCTACCAGGGCTGCAGTCCTCTGAAGGTTTCAGTGGGACTAAGGGAGGCTCTTTCAACATGGATCATTCACATAGCTAGTAAGTTGATGCTGGCTATTTCTGCTTCAATTTCTCACCATGAAGACCTTTCTATAGGGCTGCTTGAGTGTCTTCATGACGTAGCGGCTGACGTCCAACAGAGCAAGTGATTCAAGAGGGCGAGACAGAAGAAGCCACAGTGCCTTTCATCACTTGGTCTCAAAAGTGACACTCTGCCATAGTCTGTTTGGGCTGCTATAACAAAATACCTTAGACTGGGTGATTTATAAACAACAGGAATATATTACTCACAGCTCTAGAGGCTAAGTAGTCTAAGATCAAAACACCATCAGATGTGATCTAACAGTAATGAGAATAAAAAATTAAAAAAAAAAGAGCCAGGCGCGGTGGCTCACGCCTGTAATATCCAGCACTTTGGGAGGCTGAGGCAGGTGGATCACGAGGTCAGGAGTTCAAGACTAGCCTGGTCAAGATTGTGAAACCCCATCTCTACTAAAAATATATAAATTAGCCAGGCATGGTGGCAGGCGCCTGTAATCAGCTATTCAGGAGGCTGAGACAGAGAATTGCTTGAACCCGGGAGGCGGAGGTTGCAGTGAGCCGAGATCGCCCCACTGCACTCCAGCCTGGGCGACAGAACAAGACTCTGTCTTAAAAAAAAAAAAAAAAACACCAAGAGATTCAGTGTCTGGTAAGAGCCCCATTCCTCATGAATGGAGCCTTCTTGCTGCATCTTCCCATGGTGCAAGGGACTAACAAGTTCTATCTGGCATCTTTTATAAAGGCTCTAATCCCATTTAGAAGAGCTCCACTTTCAAGACCTAATCACCTCCCAAAAGCCTCATCTTTTAATATGATCACTTTGAAGGTGAAGATTTCAACATATTAATTTAAGAAGGACACATTCAGACCATAGCATACTCCATCATTTCCATAATATCTGATCAGTTACTTAGATCCGCCTCAAGGATATGAATACCAGAAAGTAAGACTCACTGGAGGCCATCTTCTTGGAGCTGGCTACCACATCATCACAACATACAAAGCAATGACATCTGAATTTTTCTTTTCTTTTTTTTTTTTAGACAGAGTCTTACTCTGTTGCCAGGTTGGAGTGCAGTGGTACGATCTCGGCTCGCTGCAACTTCTGCCTCCCGGGTTCAAGCTATTCTCCTGCCTCAGTCTCCCCGGTAGCTGGGACTACGGGCATGTGCCACCATGCCCAGCTAATTTTTTGTATTTTAGTAGAGACGGGGTTTCACCATGTTGGCCAGGATGGTCTCGATCTCCTGACCTCGTGATCCACCTGCCTCAGCCTCCCAAAGTGCTGGGTACAGGTGTGAGCCACTCCACCCGGCCCTGACATCTGGATTTTTCTAAGCAACTTCTATTTCCTCAAAGTTTTCCTTACTTTGTGCAGTGAGCAGCTGCCATTGAATAGGACACCATATTGGATCTAATTTTCCAACTTCCTCATTAAATATATATAGATATACACACACACACTATATCTATCTATCTATCTATCTATCTATCTATCTATCCTATCTGTCCATCTGTCTATTGATAGTTAGATAGATGAATAGAAGAAGTTACTTCAACAAAATACTAGCAGATAAAGCTGTTCACTTTCCAGCTCCAAGTTAACTTGCCTTTTGAAGAGCTTAAAAGGCTTCAGAGTCAAAGGACCACGGGGAAAGGCTCAATTTCCCATTCTTTTATTGAAATGTAAGAGAGTCAATGTCAAAGATACTGTCTCTAAGTTCCAACCCTTCCCTTCCCAGCCATCCTGCCTAAGCCACCTTTGCAGCTTCACATCTCTTTGTCTTCTCCTCCATCCAGGCCCCAGCTTATAAATCTATGAAGGTGTCCAGGTCCTGCCGGACTCCACTGCATCTTCTGCTTTCACTCCAGCAGAGTAGCAGCATGCCGCCTGTGCCAAGGCAATCACTAAAAGGAAAGGATTTAATGCTGTCAAAAAAACTTCCGCCAGCTTAGGCTGCAAGAAGAGGAATAGTGTCGAGTATGTTGAAAGTGGCCATATTGGTCAGACCTCCATGAGCGCCTAGGGGGCATTGCTTAGCAGCACACTTTTAAAGGAATCTAAACAAACCAGCATCTGGAAAGAAGAGAGTAACCACAGCAATCAGGAAACAACTGTAGAATCTAGGGCCATTTCACTGGAAAAACAGAAGTCTCCAGGGAGCTGCAGTCATCAAACAGGCTTATTCTGTGTGCCCAGTGGGCAAGTACAGTCAATGGATGAAAATTCAACCAATGGACAAACACAGGAAGTTCTTCCTTAACATGAGTTGTCAGAAACTGTCCAAAATTCTGAAGAGCTGCCTCAAGGTAGTGGAATTTTTTTTTTTAATCAGGAAGGTGCTGAATGAAGCCAGCAAGGATTCTGTGTCAGAGGGTGGTAGACACCCAGGACATAAGGTTGGACTACGTGACCTCTGAGACCACAGTTCTAAGCTGTTGAAACCTCAGTCCCTGCTGAGTACTGAAATGGTATTAGCACCCTTTAGTCTACATCAAGAATTCGTTCCACCCAGTTTTGCTGGTACCAAGACCGATCTCTTTCTCAGAGATAATTCTTAACAGAATAAAAGCTACAGATTGAAACCAATTCCCTTTAAAATGTGGACAGTTGGCCATCTCCATGATGGGTAGTTAGGCACTGAATTAATGCTTTTTAATGGAAGAGCCACCCTAAAATTCCTGGATTATGGTATAATGGAGTACCCAATCAGTATAGGACTAATAACTGCCCTATTGATCCTAATTTAACTAATTCTGAAGTACGTTCAATTAAATAGTGAAAGGGGTTTGTTAAATTAACTTTTTTTTTTTTCGAAATTGGATCTTACTCTGTTTTCCGGGCTGTAGTGCAGTGGCAAGATCATGGCTCACTGCAGCCTCCATCTCCCAGGCTCAAGCAATCCTCCCACCTCAGCCTCCTGAGTAGCTGGGACCACAGCTGCACACCATCAGACCCAGCTAATGTTCGTATTCTTTGTAGAGATGGGATTTCAGCATGTTAACCAGGCTGGCCTCGAACTCCGGGGCTCAAGCAATCTGCCCACCTCGGCCTCCCCAAGTGCTAGAATTATAGGCATGAGCCACTGCACTCAGCCCAAAATTAACTTTTAAATAAGTAAATTTGAGTAAAAAGATGGGCATATTTAAAGAAAAGTTGCAGCGAGTGGATGGTGGGAGGGCTCTGCACACGTTGGGCCGGGGTTTGGACGACGGGGGTCAGACCCTGGGCCCCAGGGACTGCTCACTGCTGTGAGTCTCTGCTGGCTGCACAGATCCACGCAGCCGTGACGTGGCAAGGCCTCTGTTTAATGCAGTGTTTAAAAGTCAGACAGCAACACAGACGTGCAGGAAGGTTTCACCCCACGCAGAGGGCAACCAGGCAGACAGAAGGCAACTTCCTGTCCCCAGGCTGCTCCCCAGGAGGCACCACAGCCACATCGGAACCAGCGAGGCCGCTTCCAGGGCTGAGTCCCTTTGGCTTTCCTCATCGCTGGCCACGCGCCTGCCCTGCTGCAGAGCACCCCAAAAGCCAGCCGAGGCCAGGCCAGGTAAGAGGCTCTGCCTCCCTTCAGGCACAGACCTCCTTCAAGACTAACCTGGACAGGAGTCCGCCTGCATTCCATGGTGGGGAGTGGGTCTAGGAACCCCCCGCCAGAACCAAACCACACGTTTGATGCACGTGCATTTTTCCATTTAATTTCCAAAATTGAACCAAAAATATAAAAGGACCTTCTTGTTATAAAAACCTGCAAACCAAGGAGTGACACCCCCTTCACACTCCCTTTCTCCACATCCCTCAAGGAGGTGACCCTGTTCCCAGCAGTGGTGTCCCCACCTGGGCCTGAGCAGGGCCTCACGGGTGGTCTGGCTGCTCCTCCTCCTCCTCCTAAGTGGGGTCATGCAGGCGCTGCTGTCCTGGGACTCCCATACCCTAACAAAATGTCTGGGAAATATTTTCACTATCTTCTTAAGCATCCTGCAGCATCTGATCCGTGCGTAAAATTATAATGATGTGTTCTTGTGTTCTGTCATTCTGTTCATTGGGATTTTACAAATGTTTTATGCTCACAATTTCTCACCGTTAAAGAATAATGTCACAGGGAACATCTTTGCATGTACATACGTGATAACAGGTGTGGATATTTTTAAAGGTTAAATGCTGAAAGTGGAATTTCCAGGTCAAACAGTGTCTGCATTTTACATTCTTATAGATGGAGTCAAATTACCCTGTAAAGAGGCTATTCCAATTTACGTGCTCTTTGTATTAGTTCTTTTTTTGCTGATGTAACAAATAACCACAAACCCAGTGGCCTAAAAGCGCTGGCATTTACCATGGGGCAGCGCCAGGGGTCAGAAGTCAGGAACAGGTGGCCCGGAAGGGGCTCCTCCCCTGAGCCTGCAGGTGGGAGCCCACCTTGTGAGGGCAGGAGACAGATTCCCAGCCATCTGCCTATTTTAACAAGCACACACACACATACACACTCACACACCCTGTGTGCACACAGACACACACATAAACATCCCACACACACTTTCACACATGTGTGCACCTGCGCACACACACTCCACACTGCTCTGTTTCTCTTTTTCAAAACTTCTGAGTTACCATCAAGGACTGGTGCTTATATCACTAGTTTAGCTTAGCCAATCTCTTTCATCACTACTGTAGTTATCGAGCTACTTGTGTGTTCTATTTCTTCTTAAGTCAATTTTTAAATTTATATTCTCTCGGAAAATATTTTTGTTTAGATTTCTCTCTGAATTTTACATAATATTTCCTTTTGTATATGTTCTTATCTTAAATTTGCCCTAATATACATTTCCAATTACTTAAATTATTAATAGGTTTCTCTATTCTCTATTTTTATTTTCAACAAACCATCTGTGGCTTTTATTGATTAAATCTAGTATTTTGTTAACAAGATATAATTTTTGTTGACATTTTCTACTGTGTACATTTATTTTTAGTCTTCATTCTTCCTGCCATGTAATTGTCTTTGGTGAATATTCTTACTCTCTTACTAGTTTCTTAGGTTGGATGCTTAATATATTTATCATCAGCAAATTAAATAAGATAACAAATGTGAAAATATGTTGTTAAGTTTGAAATGTGAAGCACACAGGGGGCAGAGGTGGTGGAGGTGCTTTGCGCCAGACCAGACCTTCCAGACTCAGGGCGCACACACCTCAGGGTTCACCCATTTTTCAGTCATCATGAATCAAATTTAACTGTCATTCGATCCTGACCAGAAGCAACAAAATGAATTCAGTTAACCGAACCTGTGGGTTTTCTACCAGAAAAAATCACAGCCATTTCCAATCTTTTTGCAATTATTAAAGATATCTTAAAATACCATTTACAGTCATAACTTCAAACTTATGGTGGGTTTTAGACCCATCACCAGATTCTGTTTTATGCATTAATAATTATATCATTACATCACAATCTTTAAAACTTTGATAACAGTATTCCAGTTATTGCATTTTTACGTAAACTATGAAAACATTATTCTGAAAAAGGGTCCAGGGGTTTCACCATATGAGCATATAAAGGATTAGTATCCCACCTGAGACCCTGGAATCCTTTAGCTTTTATAAGATGGGGGAGGCGCTGTGAAAGACCCCCACCTAACCACCATCTTGCCAGGACTTACGATGGGAGCAGCCCCTCGGGGAAGCGTGGGGCCACGGGCAGCACCCTGGCCCGATGCTCCCATCTGTCATGTGAAAGGAAATTAAATTCTGGGACCCCAGACTCATTAAGCCAAAGGGAAAAGTCAAGCTGGGAACTGGGTCACGAAAACCTGCCTCGCACTTTTGATTCCTAAATAAGACGGCTACAAGATGAAAAGCTACCCGCCTCCCCAGTATTTTGCCCTCATGGAAATTCCTAGAGCTGCAAGATCTCTGAAGGTGTTTCTGTTAAAATTTCCCCACGGAATGTAAATTGAAGGCTTATCTTTACAGGTGCCATCACCTTCCTGCCCGTCAGACACAAATGCATATCTGATTGCTCCCCTGCCCCGTTTGTCTGTGTTATGTAAAATGCAGATTCCTTGTGTTTTTCCTCTACCCCACTTATCTATGTCGTCTTGTGTAAAAAATGCAGATTCACTGAGCCAGACAAAGGCATGAATGACTGTTTTTCCCTACCCGCCTCTTATAGGAAAATTGTGTACTTCCCAGTATCTCGCCCTTTGCCTTTTAAATTTGGAGCCCTCAGAATCATCTCCGGAGAACGGCATAGACCTGTCTCCCAGGTGCATGTCCTTGACTTTGGCAAATAAACCTCCTAAAATGATTGAGACTTGTCATTTTTCTGGACTGACATCTGGAGAGCACGGAGGGATCCTGAGTGAAGGTGGCCCGGCCTGCAGCAGCTCACCTGTGGGTGCTTGGCACCGGCTTGGGCACTTATAGCCCAAACTGATGGGACGATTTGATGAAGTATGACAGCCGTCTCCTCCGGGGATCCCTGACCTTCCATGTTTTTCATTGGGGGATCTGGGATTCATTTGCTGTTTAAAAAAATGCCTTTTTGCGGGGGGAGTTTCCACTCGCTTCCATCAAGGAAGGCGAGCTCATCTGCGTCTGCATCAGCGGTCTTCAGCTGGGGCCCCATCACTAGGAAAGAAACCGGTTTGGGATTCTGTCTTGCAAATTCTTTTTAAATGACTAAAGTTGGCATTAACACATTAACAGCTGGTGTTCATTTCTGCTTACACTGAGAGCGCTCAGAAATCGTACAATTTGCGTGATCATTGTTAGTTTTGCATCGCTGTGTTGTTGCTTGTTTCTGTCTTGTTGGGTTTGTGTGTGTGTCTGTGTGTGCCCTTCGTCCCACAGCTCCTGCCCCATGTTTGTCCTCTTCTGTGAAGTGTCTGCGACGCCCTCATGCCCCTCTGGGGCTGCGCTGCCACCTGCCTCTGGTTGGTTTCCACACGTTCCCTGCAGGTCCCGGACAGAGTCCCTCGCAGCCGAGCCTCTGCAGACGTTTCTCCCACTCTATGCTCCCTTCTCATGCCCTCTGTCTGAACTTTTGATGATTTTCTAATCTTAGTTCTAATACAGTTCTGTTCATCATTCCCTTTGCCATCTTGTTTTTGGGCTTGGGGGTCTTTGTCCTATTTAAGAAATGTTTCCCTAACTCAGGGTCACGCACAGCCATGGGAAGGCAGCATTCACAGCTAACACACTCCTGGGAAGCGCGTTTCCACGTGAAGATGGGGTGATTGGGTGGCCGAGGAGGCAGAGCAAACAGACGCTTCTGTGCTTCGGAAGCAGTCCCCAAATCAGTCTCTAGAGCGATCCTGGCAACACCACTCAGCTCTGTGACGTTTCCATTGTTCCTAACATCCCCCGAGTCTGCAGAAATGTATGTATTTCTTCCCCTAGAAAGTAGATGATTTATCCCTTATAACAACTAATTGCATGTGAAGCAGCATCTAGAAACACGATGAGTTGGATAAAAAGGGAATCAACGCAGAAACCAGGGTCAAGGGAGACAGCCTGAGGTGGGAGGTGCTGGCTGTCTGGGGTGAGCGGTGTCTGATTTTTGCATGGATGAAACCCAGATTATTTAGAATGCTGTCAATACTCACACTACTTACAAAGACATTCTTCAGGGCATCTGTCTCAGGATATTAATTGGATTTCCACAAAAACAGAGATGGGTTCTGTTATCAAATATATCTGACAAATATAGAGTTAGAGAGAAATAGGTTCTCACCTGGTCCCAGAACCCATTTTTTCTGGGACCCCTCAGAGGACTGATACAACACTGTATGTGCTATTTTCTAGATCAACAATCATAATTAAAGCAATAAAGCCTGGCATTCCTGCAGGCAAGGCCCTGCTTCCGTGCTGAACACACAACCCCTGAGCTCCCTCGATCCCCACTTCACAGACGGAGAACCAGGGGCCAGGCCGACCTTAACCAGGCTACCAGGTTCCAGGACACAATTCCTTGCAAAAGCGCTTTGGGTCAAAATTGGCTCAAAATTGGCCGCCATATGCTGAGTCTCAGGTCACGCGTTCTGACAAGTTTCTGCCAGGCACTCAGCCACGTCCACCCCCGTCCTCACAGTGACCTGGAGAGGGCAAGGGCAACGTCCTCTTATCAAAAGAAAGGTCCTGGTGTTAGGAAGGCAGGAGCCCAGGAGAGCCAGATTCACACCATTTTAAAATCCACTTGCCAGACACAGTCATGACCCCCGGTCCTAAGATGTTCACAGCTAAGGAGGCAGCTTGGTGACGCCTGAAAAACACACTCCTGCAACAACAGAGTCCAGACGTCCAGAACCCCAACAATGTGTGCTGTTAAGATCATTCCAGTTACGCTTTGATGGACTCACACACAAAAATGTCAAGGACAGTTTTCCTTACATAGAATAAGAAAATATCATGCTCTCTGCTCACCTACATGTAGGCACAGCTTGGCTTGGTCTTTCCACAGACGAGACCCCTATATAAGAAAAACCTAAAGCCGGGGCATTGCTTCTCTTGCTTTCTGAGGGTGCCCTATCTGCAATGAAGTCGTTTTCAATAAACTTCCTTCTCTCACTGCACTCTGTGACTCGCCTGGAATTTCTTCCCACGAGAGATCCAAGAGCCCTCTCTTGGGGTCTTGATTGAGACCCCTTTTTCCAGTAACACTGAGGCTCCGTTTCCAGTCATGGCAAAGCAGCTCATATCAATCCAACATGCCACCTACATCCCCTGGACAGGTACAGGCACCAACCACCAGAAGGTACCGGGCACAGCCGGAAGCAGAAAGAGGCTGAACAGCCATCCGTACTCGGAGGAAAGCCGTGGCGCCAGGCAAATGTCCCTTTGTAAGGCATTCCACCCGAGAGCAGCTGGCCCACGCAGGGGAGCAAAGCCTTGGGCAGGAAACCACTGTCCCTCTGGCATGAGGACCCAGAGAGCAACGGGGTGACCACGGCAGCCAGGGAGGAAAGAGGAGTTCCTGGAAAGGACAGAGCCAGAGGGGACCCCAAAATCTGCATTTCACTCTGCCTAGATCTCCCGGAGACCTGGCCCACACGCATGCAGGACTTCGTGCCCCCTGAAAAGAACCGATAAGAGGCACCAACAGTGCCACCGTAGGGGACACAGCCTAGCGTCTGCCTGACTAAGCAAAAGAGAAATCTGTGTCTGACAGCCTGGGGACCAGAAGTCTGAGGTCAGGCATCGGCAGGGTCAGTTCCTGCGGAGACGTGAAAGGGAATCTGCTCCCGGCCACGCCCCAGCAATCCTCTGTGTTGCTTTTGATGGGGTTCGGGACACGCTACCCCAAAGTATGGCACCTTGGCACTATGAAAACAGCAGAAGCAGGAAGGTCTCTCTCACGCCCCTCAGCCTTCTCCCCAAGCAGGTCCCTCAGACCCTGATGTGAGGGACGCCCTCCCGACACCCGGGGAAAAGACACGCCCTTCTCTCTGAAGATACAGGACACAGAGAACTGGTGTTGACAACTGATGTGATGACAGTTCTCGTCTTCTCAGTTCAAAGGAATTTAAACAAGAGACACACTGCAAGAGAAGTGCAGCATAGAGTAATTTATTGCAAAAGAAGAAAAGTATTTTGCAGTGGCTCACGCCTGTAATCCTAGCATTTTAGGAGGCCAAGGTGGGCGGATTACTTGAGGTCAGGAGTTCAAGACCAGCCTGGCCAACATGGTGAAACCCCATCTCTATTAAAAATAGAAAAATTAGCCAGGCGTGGTGGTGAGCGCCTGTAATCCCAGCTACTCGGGAGGCTGAGGCAGGAGAATCACTCGAATCCAGGAGGCAGAGGTTGCAGGGAGCTGAGATCGCACCACTGCACTCCAACCTGGGCAACAAGAGCAAAACTCTGTCTTAAAAAAAGAAAAGAAAAAAGAGTATTTTGAAAGTGAGGTGCAGAATAGACAGGCCACCCTAAGGGAGAAAGGACTCAGGGCACGTCATGAGGATGAGACAGCAGAGACCAGCCGTAGGGAGGCTCCATTTATGGGAGTCTTACCCGATGATCCATAAGAAGATGGGAGAGGTGGCCAGGCATGGAGGCTCATGCCTGCAATCTCAGCACTTTGGGAGGCCAAGGCAAGTGGATCACCTGAGGTCAGGAGTTCGAGACCAGCCTGACCAACATGGAGAAACCGCGTCTCTACTAAAAAAAATACAAAATTAGCTGGGCATGGTGGCGCATGCCTATAATCCTAGCTACTCGGGAAGCTGAGGCAGGAGAATCGCTTGAAGCTGGGAGGCGGAGGTTGTGGTGAGCTGAGATCTCACACTGCACTCCAGACTGGGGATGGATCTAGACTCCACCTCAAAAAAAAAAGAAGGTGGGGGAGGTGTTAGCAGGAAGCACGTGCTGGGTGGTGGTCAGCACACACACACGGTGACCACACATCCTTGTTCTACGTGGTGTGTCTCATTAGCATCTTACATCTCCACCCGGGGGCATCTTTTTCACTGTTATAACGGACAAAGGGTCAGTCTGAGGACAGGTAAAAATTACAGTGCGCGTGCTCTCTAGAAGGGAAAGCCCCGCTGGAGATAGCTTTGCTTGCGTGAGCTCAATTACAACGCGAACACTGAGGTTTAGGTGGTGGCTGTGCAGTCAACACAGTCATTTCCCTGCTCACCTATCCCCTCTCTCCCGGGCACACAGGCCATGCTGAGGTGCCCAGTTCACCCATCACATCACAGCCTCCCGTCCTCATCCACGTTTCCCCATGGCCATCCCCTCTTCATCAAGCCAAAGCACAAACACACAGGTCCACCTGGCTCTGGGTCTTCATTTCCTTATGAAGGCTCCAAGTCACATAAAACTAAAATACATTTGTTCACTTTTCCCTGGTGAATCCGTCTTGTTTCAGGAGCCTCAACCCTGAATCTTTTCTCTCTGCACTTGGAGTGTAGACACGTCACTTCCTTCTCTCCCTCCGGCTTCACGGGATCTTCCCTGTGTGTCTGTGCACACATTTCCCCTTCTTAAAAGCATGCTGGTCATTGGATTTAGGGCCCACCCTAATCCATCATGAGGTCGTCCTAACGCATAACATCTGCAGTAACCCATTTCCAAAAATGGCCGTGTTCACAGATTGGGGCTTGAACATGTTTCCTAAGGACACTATTCAGCCCTCCGCAAACACCGGCCACAGACTAAGCCACGCTCAGGTCGTGTTGAGGTGGGAAATTAAAGAAAAATAAAATTAAAAAGAAAGAGAAATAAGCTTTCCTGTATTAGGCTGACTTGTCCTAAAGGCAGCAACAAGCACAGCCCAGACCCAGGAAAAGTCTTAATAATAATATTGTCTGATGTGCTCTGGAGACTCTCCCAGCACTCCCTCAACACAGGGAGAAGAAAAACAAACTTTCCTTTGTTTTATGGAATGAGTTTATAAATTCCTGTTCTCCTAACTAGTGACTTCAAGTATTCTGCTCTATCTAAGCAGCAGAGTGCAGGTCATGAGCCTCTGAGCAGGCCTGAATTACGGCCACCTGGGTGCCATAGTGAAGGTTAAGGGATAAGCCTGTGCCCAGGATAGATAACGACATCCGGGTTGCTTGGCAACGGTCATGTGCAGTCCTGAGTCTGTCCTGCCTCTGTCCCCCTGCTTTCACGCCACCGTAAGCTTGCTTCAAGCGAGCCCACCCCCTTTTGTGAAGTGTGTGTAAAAGTCAGGTGCTGTCTTTGTTCTGGGCCCAGTCTTTGGACATTGAGTCTGCTGGGTCTGAGCGCACTCGATGATGAAGATATCCTCCTGTGCACACTCCAAGGTCTCTCTCTGATCCTCCTGATCCCGCAACAGTGCTAGGTCTCCCTAAAGGCCATCGGGCCCCTGGGTGGGCCCTGGAGTCTCGCTCATTATCTCAGCCATGCTGTGCACACGGTCCCAGCCTGGCCCACCCAGGGCTGACAGGAGCCGCCCCCCGCAGGTCCGTTGCCTGCACTGGCCCCAGCACAGGGGTGTCCCCCCTGGGCAGCCCGGATGGGTCTTCACACTAGCTGAGGGGTCCCTCGAGGGCAACCAGACATGGCTTCTAGTCTAGTACCTGTTCTTCCCTCACAACATGTGAAGGATTTTAAACCTTCAAAGCCATATTTGCACTCACCTAACCCCTTAATCCTTTTCCTTCTGTCCCTCGTCCTGGAAGCCCCACTCAGTGTGTCAGGGAATTTCACCATCGAGGCACCTGGCGGCTGGGACCTGGGAGCTCTGCGTCCCCTCCCCACACTCAGTTTCACTATGGCCAGATGCTGCCTCCGATGAAAGAAAGGGAGCCTGTGGCAGAGCATCGAGGGTGCCAGGGTGGCCGCGCAGGCCAGGAGACCAGCCTCTAACCCTGATCTGACCCAGGTCTAAGGGGAAGGTCATGAAGAAGAAACACGGCTCCTGAGAGACGTTTGGGGAGAACTAACCAGGCCTAAACTGGCACTTACTCCGTGCGACCAGGGCCTCTCGGGACACACTCAGGAAACGCTGGGCTGGCAGAACTACTGGCGTCTTTGGAGACAGATCCCCGCAGGTTGGGAGTCCACGGTGCAGGGCCTGCATGGGGGGCCGGACACGGCCACACCAGACGGGGCCCCTCTCGACGTCCAGCTGCTCAAGAAGGAGAAAAAGAGAAGGATTCTAAATGACGCGCTGCGCTTCACACTTCAGGGTGAGGTCCCCGCCCACTTTGTATTATGATTAAACACGCAGGCGTGTGCACACCCACAGCCCTGCACACACACCTGTGCACACACGTACACACTCCCAGCACCCACTCCCCCTTTTCTCCTGGGCAGAGGACGGCCAGGCCTAAGTGTGGTGCCCAGCACCAGTGACGGGCCCGGGGCAGGGACTGTGACGAGGAGGCCAGTGCCCCTGTGGACACAGCTGATCTAGAAACATCCGACTGCCCTCTGACACTGGACTCCAGCGGAACCAAGCCACATCTGGGCAGAGGAAGGATCGGTGCCTCAGCAGCCAATCCCAGCCAGCAGGAGGAAGGACGTGGCCCACAGAGCGCAGCCACGTGCAGAGACGCACCTGCAGCCTCTGCAGCTCAGTGGGCCTAGGGAAGAGGCTCTTCCAGGAGGAGGCCCCGAGGGCGTTCACAGACCAGCACCAGCAGGCAAAGAACCAGGAAAAGAGGGGCCACCTCCTGACGACACCCACAGGCTCAGGGCCGGGCACCCTCCCCACGTGTCCCTGGGGCACGCCGGACCGGACGGCACCTCAAGGCTTCCCAGCGCACACCTCACCGTCCAGACACCCTCAGTCATTGCCAAGCAGTGCTCCTAATAGCTTAGAAAATACGGTATTCGGGAAAAAGATTCCTCTGCAGGTGGCTCTGGTCAGGAAATTGATCATGAAACCGCCACCTTCCCACTCGGTGCCGTCTAATCTGAGAGACCCGTGTGCCTCCTGAGTCGAGAGAATGTCTTCACCCTTTGCAGCAGCCACTCAGCTCCTGCCTGCTGCGATGCAGGACGTTCCCAAATGGCTCCCTCTCCGCCCCCATCTGAGGGCTCCTCAAAATCAGGGTTTCGCCCCCACCCTGGAATCCCAGACACCCACCGCAGCCCCCGCAGGCCCCTGAGAAGTGCAGGATCCCCCTCGCTGCTGGGATTCTAGTACAATCCTGTGTCCGGCCCACATAGGGGAGCCGGCTCAGTGGCTTTTTTTTTAGGTGAAATAGTAGTTAGTCAACACCTTAAAATCTGGATATGCTTCCTAAAAATTCAGATTTGAGGCATCTATGGAAAAAGTTTGCCCAGAGCAGCTATGAACTCAGCACCAGCCGCCCGTGGACATGGCTGCATCTCACTTTGCCACAGACCCCGCCACTCCCTGTTGTCCTCCCCAACACTGAGCCAGATGAATAAGGATTCTGCAGCTAAAGTTCATTCCTAGAACGCCTGGCTTAGGCAAAGTCCCAGCCCCAGACATGGCTCCAGAGGCCATCCCTGCCTCCCTGCCTCCCAGGCCAGCTCCTGGCCCAGCTGCTGACCCCCAAGGCCTCATGAGGTTGGTGCGACGCTGCCTTCTCTGTGGGGACTTCTGGGACACCCCCCTGCCACCTTGTGCTTTGTGGCAGGGGGTCTGCAGCTACAGGAGCGTCTGTGCCCCCATGGCTCATTCACTCAGACCAAACATTGCTGTAGCCCAGGGACCCCTCGGGAGGGCGTGGGCACTAGCAGGCAGCACTGTGTACCCATCAAGCTGGGCATGGGGAGGGCAGCTGGCAGGTCTGAGCTGCTGGGGCCTGGGATGCCGCTTCAGTAGGGCGGCCACACTGGGCCAGGCATGGGCCCGAATCCCATGAGAACTTGTGGCCTGTCCAGTGTGTGGAGCTTCGACGGGGCACCATGGACAGGAAAGACACCCCCTCCCCACGCTGGGACTCACCCCCTCCCCACGCTAGGACTCGCTCCTCCCCTCCCCACGCAGGGACTTGGGCTCCACCATCTATCCTGATGGCTCCAGGCACCAAGGGCCTTGTCTGCTGAGAGGGCTCAGACAGGAGGTGGGCCGGGCGGCAATGCGCACGGGGGGCAGGTGTGTCCCCGGCACCAAGAGAAGGTCACAGTGGAGCTGAGCAGGTGCAGCCTCCACACTCGGGCCTCAGCCTTGCGGCCCAGGAGAACAGAATCAAAGACGGGCATCCCTGGAGCACGGGGCCTTCCAGGCTGCTCTGGGGTGAGACAGAGCCTGAGACCCCCTCCTCACGCCCCCTGCAGGAAGATGAGGAAGCCTGGGCCTCCTCTCCAAGCACAGAGAGGCCCCAAGCAGGGGCGGGGCAAGGAGGGTGCTGGTCTCTCTGGCGTTTTGTGAAGGGAGCTGCACTCGCGGTGAGCTGGGCACAGGGCCCACCGCACCGTCCTTGTCCCCTGCCACCATCTGCCGGTGCAGCCGAGCGGGCGGCGAGGAGGGTCCTTGCAGAGAAGCAGAGACCGCCCTATGCAGGCGTCTCACCGCGGACATGGGCGAGCGCTTCAGTTCGGAACATTTTCTTTACAAAGGATGTCATGGCTGTGGCTCACTAATTAGTGGTTAATAGCACCCAGTTCAAAAATGACTTTATAATGTGATCACCGGGCCCCTTCCACATGGCCCAGCCATAGACGGCACCCCCTTCTCAAGGGAGGGCGGTCCCTGGGAGCCAGCAGGCCTCATGCGGAGCAGCCGCCACCAGCCTCAGGAGCCCTGAGTGTCACCGAGTTCACCTTCATGGCAGATTTCGAGGAAGGGCCCTGGGCCTGACCCCTGGGCTCGGGGAACGGCACCCCGTGCCACAGTGAATGCAGGGCCAGGGTGCTTCAGGCGCCGTAATTTAGGTGCGTGGAAGCCCCGAGTGGCCGTGCAAGGGGACACAGTGCTCAGCACTTGCCAACTCCCGGGCAGACCGGGCCTGGGTCCAGGTTCTCAGGTCCAGCGTCCGGTGGCCCCCACACCCTGGGCTCCCGGGAGGCACGAAGGACAGAGCTGGGTGACGCCGCACACGGGGAAGGCTCAGCCTGTGCTGCTGCTGCGACTGTGAGGAAGCTGGCTTCACCGTCACAGAGCCCAGGTACAGGGGCGCAGGACGGGGCTGGCACAGGAGGCTTGGAGAGGCGTTCCCGGCTGGCAGGCGGAGGGGAAGCGGCAGGCGGGACTCCTGGGCTGGAAGGCGGCTGAGCCCGGTAGCTGGAGCCCGGCAGCCTGGACGACCGCCTCTGATGGGGTGGGGGTGGCGGGTGCAGGGAAGTCCGCTCAGAACCTCCGTGGTGCTACCGGGTCGTCTGGAGCCCACTGCGCTGGGGTAGCTCAGGAAAGAGGAAGCAACGCAAAGGCCTGAGCCTGGGGCAAATGCATTCTCCCAAATTCCTCCTCCGCTCTGGCTGATGATGCAGATAGTGCAAACTTGACCTACAAACTCCGAAACACGTGGAAATCAGAACGCGCTCCCTGCGACCTTGCTGCTCCACCAGGCCAGCACGTGGCGCCTGAGGTCCTCCGCACGCGTCAGAATGAAGGCGCCCGGAAGGACAGGTTTTGAAGTCGTAGGCCGGTGTTTTGATTGTTGGTTGGTTTGGCTTCTCGGCTGCCTCCTCTCGTGTGTCCAGAGCAGGCGGGGAATCCCCGGGGCGCTCACGCACAGGACCTGGGGAGACCGCCACGGGCTTCAGTCCTGGGGCTATTCCGTTCCGTTTTTAGGTCGCTTCCTCCCATCTGTGCTGCGCGCAGCGGTTTTTCTGAAGCAGCTGCTGGTTCTCACCGCGTCTTGCACCCGCGCTGCGTGAGCGCCGTCTTTCCAGCTTGTGCTTTCCGTGTGCTGCGTCACGTCCCGGCGCGTGCTGAAGCCCAACCCCAGTTCCCAGGGAGCCACAGATCCAGGTGTCCTGAGCACACGCCAGGACTCGGGAAATCACGAGCAGCTCCCAATCCACTGATGACACCCACAGAACTCCAGTTTAAAAACAAAAAAACTGTGACGGATAATATAAAAAATAAGTGTGCCGTCTGCTTTATGATAGTAAACGAAAATTTCCCGAAAGCTTTCACCTGAAACCATCAATGACTCGGAAACCTCATAAAGAAGCAAGTGACTCGGGAGATCACGGAGCCCGGCCCTGGCCCTGCCCTGCTGCCCGCTCCCTGAGGCCTGGAGGGATGGAGCCTGAGAGAGGAGCCCCGTCCGGGACAAAGCCTGGGGGCTTCGCTTTCTGCATCGACCTGATGGCACCAGGGCGGCGGCTGGGACAGCTGGGTGTGGCTGGGAGGGTGTTTCCCGACGCGGTGACCCCCGAGTGCTGGGCGTCACCCTGTCCTCTGACGGCCTGAAGGGGCCGCGGTGGAGGAAGGAGGAATGGCTCCAGCTCGCCTGCCGTCCTGCTTGCTCCACGACGCCTCATCTCACCCTCTCTGGACCAAGGTCTGGAATTTACACCAACCTCCCTCAGAGTCGGGTTGACTGACACCGCAGGCTTTCCTGGGTCCCAGATGGCAGATCCGAGACCTCTCAGCGCCTGTCCCCACAAGAGCCAGCTCCTCACAATAAATAGGTAAATCCATGTATGGGCGGGGCAGAGAGACCCTAAGCATTTCCGCACCTGCCTTGAGTGTGTCTGCATCGTCGTTTTGTGATATACATTTCGCCTGCAGTAAGTGCAAAGGCCGCCATTCCTGAGACGCAGGCCTGGGCAAAACTAGGGACTCCTAGATGCCCGACACCCCTCCCCAGACAAGGCTCCCTCCCACCCACGAGGTTTCCTGGGAGCAGCCGTCGAAAGAAGACAAAAACAGTCCTGATGGGGCCTGAGGGCAGAGGAGGCGCAGCCGGCCGTCCTCCAGATTCCCATGCTGCCAACAGCTGCCCGCCAGACGGACAGCTCTGCCAGGGACGGCGCCCAGAGAGAAGGCAGCGCGTCTTTCTGGGACTGAACCGACGCCAAGCATGCGTGTCACCGAGCCCATATAACAGAGAGCGGCAGGCGAGATACAGGCGTGCACCCGGAGAGGACAGGCCGAGGACCCTCCACAGAGACAGGAAAACCTGCCGGTCACTGAGAAATGGTTAGAAAAGTAAGCTCTTTGTGATGTGACAGGCGCTGTCCTTGCTTGAGAGATTGGCGCTGCATTTGGGGGCCTCCAAAAGGTGAACAGAGTATGTGACATATCTGGCACAAGACGTGAGCCCACCCACATTTCGCTGGGGGAATTGAACTTTGTAATTTTGTTTTCCCACTGGGATTCCTGCCATCAACGCCTTTGGTGGGGGAGCGTGTCTCCGTCACCTGCCTCACAACACGCACCTTTGTGTGTCTTTTGTTGTTGTTGTTGTTTTGTTTTGTTGCTGTTGTTGTTGTTGTTGTTGAGATGGAGTCTCACTCTGTCGCCCAGGCTGGAGTGCAGTGGCACCATTTCGGTTCACTGCAACCTCCGCCTCCCGGATTCACGCCATTCTCTTGCCTCAGCCTCTCCGAGTAGCTGGGACTACAGGCACCCGCCACTATGCCCGGCTAATTTTTTGTATTTTTAGTAGAGACGGGGTTTCACCGTGTTAGTCAGGCTGGTCTCAATCTCCTGACCTGTGATCCGCCCGCCTCGGCCTCCGACAGTGCCGGGATTCCAGGCCTGAGCCACCCCGCCCGGCCGCGTGTCTGTTTTTTCTGTCTCTGCTGGTTTGCTGGTTCTCCCTTTTGCTGCTGGTTTGTTTTTGTTCCATGAGGGTTTAAAGGGCTGCCTTTGGGGGCTAAGCGTCCTAGGAGCAAAAGCTCTAACGCCCAGGTTGCTCTCTGAAGCCCCTGCCAAGAACAGACAGGTCTCAGCTGTCAGATGTTTTCCAGATGTTACTTGGTTTGAATCTGACACCAGCCCCGGCTTCACTCCGGGAGGCGTCTGCCCAGACACCAGAGGAGGTGCGAAGTTCCGGGGAAGCTGCTGGGCCCGGCCCTGACTGGTGGGTTCTGTGCATCCCACTCTCCTCATTGGATGAGTTTTCACTCACTGAATTCTCACCAGCGTCCTCAGCACAGGCAGGCGTGGCTGAGTTCAGTCCCTTCATGATCAACTTTTCATGTCTAAGTTTCTAGAACAAAGGGCATGGCATCAATGGGCGATTTCTGTGGCCCTCCAGGGGCAGCTCCCCAGCAAAGCGCCCAGCACCCACATCACAACAGGCTGCACAGGCTGCAGTGTCCGCGCCTGTGCAGCCGGAAGCCCCCAGCCAGGGGTCACATCAAGCTCCTCGGAGGAGTCCCCAGCCCCTGTTCATTGCAACCTGAGCCGAGCTCCAGAAGGCACCCTCACCCTCTCCACCTGAAGCAGGTGACGTGTTTGCAGGAAACGAGCCCGCAGGTCTCAGCTGCCTGGTTTTCCTCTCGGGCCACGCTCCTGCCACCCTGTGTTCTTCCCCAGCAAGAGAGAAGAGTGGGGGGCGGGGAAAGAGAAATGCCTCCAAGGCCAAGCAAGGCCAAGCTGAAGAACAAAGTGCCCCGAGGGAGCCAGCCAGGGCTGCAGAAACGGCTCTGTCCACCCCATAGGCCCCGAGGAGCTCACTGGACAGTGGCTTAGGGGCTCAGGCAGCCCCAGAACAGTGGATGCCGCATTCATTCTAAGACCCACTGCCTTGCACCCTGAAACGTGGCCCTGGCTCCCTTGTGTAAACCCCATCCTCAAGCACAGAGCAGGGCCATCTACAGAGACCTGGGACCAGGCCAGGGCAGGCACAGCCCAGGGACCCAGGCTCCACGTGTCCCAGGGAGAGCTGGCCCAGAGTGGGGCTCCCACGGCTGGGTGAAATTGGGAGGAGGGCTCCAGAAAACGCTGCTGCTGTCAATACTTTCCCATTGTCATGGACATTCTTTGTTTGTTTGTTTGTTTGAGACGGAGTCTGTCACCCAGGCTGGAGTGCAGTGGTGCAATCTCACCTCACTGCAACCTCCACCTCCCGGGTTCAAGCCATTCTCCTGCCTCAGCCTCCCGAGTAGCTAGGATTACAGGTACCCACTACAGATACCCACCACCAATCCTGGCTAATTTTTGTATTTTTAGTAGAGACAGCGTTTCACCATGTTGGCCAGGCTGGTCTCTTAACTCCTGAGCTCAAGTGATCTGCCAGCCTTGACCTCCCAAAGTGCTGGGATTACAGGCGCGAGCCACCACACCCGGCCTTGGACATTCTTGATGGCTGTAGATTGATATTCTAAGACTGCTGGTGTCCCATAGATGCACAAGTCCAAAACAGTTGGAAAGTAAACATTTCAGTCAGCCTCACTTTAGCATATTACATCAAATAGCAGAGCTGAAGTTTTTCAGTGAAACCTGCCACATTTAACCCCACTGCTGGGTTTACATATTTCAAACCAAAAGGTACCCAATAACCAGGTGTCGAGAGAGGCCAACTGAGCCGGGCACGCTGGCTCACGCCTGTAGTCCCAGCACTTTGGGAGGCTGAGCTAGGAAGATTACCTGAGCCCAGGAGTTCAAGACCAGCCTGGGCAACATGGTGAGACCCCATATCTACAAGATATACAAAAATTCGCCGGGCGTGGTGGTGCACACCTATAGTCCCAGCTACTCAGGAGGCTGAGGTGGGACAATCACTTGAGTCCAGGCGGTCAAGGCTGCAGTGAGGGGAGATTGCACCACTGCACTGCAGCCTGGGCGACGGGAGTGAGACCTTGTCTCAAAAACAAGGGACGGACTCACTTGGCACAGAAGCCACAGCCCCATCCGAGAAACGCTCACCTCGCTGGTGGGACCACGGATCACCTGCGCACTAACACACAGAGAGAAGTGCATCATTGCTTAGATTTTAAAATGACTAAAAGCCCAAAATGGAATTTGCCCTCCATTTCTACTTCTGCAAACCCAGGAGACTGTTCCAGAAGGTGGAGCCGGTAGAGCATTTAGGAGCCGGCCAGGAGCCACCTGAGGCCTGAGTTTCAGAGGGCAGCCTCCGCCATCCCCCACGCACCAGGAAGGCGGGGACCACGATGCTCCAGGCTGAGCCAGCTCCTCTGCCGTCCGGGTGCTGGAGCACAAACTCCTCAACGGGAATGGCATAAGGTGGCTGAGCTCTTCTCCACTTTTTGTTTTCCAGAACATGAGTAAAAGCCTCACTCTGAAGAATCCTGGAAGAGTAGCATATGATTCAGGCGGGATAAAGATGTTTTGGGAGAAAAAAATCGAGCATCATGCAAGACACCTGCAGAATGAGGACATGAGGGTTCGTAGAAGCGCCCTGAACAAGTGAGTCGGGGTGTGCAGTGCATCGGGGCCCCTGTGCCTGAGCTGCGCTCGACACCCAGGGGCAGGGCCCAGCCAGCAGTGTGCCCTGACACAGCCCTGGCCCTCAGCCCACCATGAAACCCCTCAGCTCCAGGCCTGTGAAAGGGGTCAACCCAGGAGGGAACTGACAGCTATTCACTCACCTTAGTGATCACATTCGGAACGGTAAGTGGGAAATGACAAGACACCACGTTGCTAACCGTGAGACCAGGAGCCCAGATCAAACATCACTATCCAGGCAACACCACACCCCAATGCCCACGGACAATTCACCCACACCCCAACATCCACACCCACATCCCCTTCACCCACACCCCCTTCACCCACACCCCAACACCCACACCCCAACACACATACCCCCTTCACCCACACCCCAACACCCCCCACCCACACCCCTTCACCCACACCCAACACACCCCCAACACCCACACCCCTCACCCACACCCCAACACCCACACCCACATCCCCTTCATCCACACCCCAACACCACACCCCAACACCCCACCCACACCCCTTCACCCCACACCCCACAACACCCACACCCCAACCACCCCACACCCCCTTCACCCACACCCAACACCCACACCCCAACACACATACCCCCTTCACCCACACCCCAACACCACCCCCAACACCACACCCCCTTCACCCACACCCCAACACCACCCCCAACACCACACCCCCTTCACCCACACCCCAACACACCCCACACCCACACCCCTTCACCCACACCCACACACCCCAACACCCACCCCCCTTCACCCACACCCCAACACACCCCCAACACCCACACCCCCTTCACCCACACCCCAACACACCCCCAACACCCACACCTCCTTCACCCACACCCCACACCCACACCCACCCACATCCCTTCATCCACACCCCAACATCCACACCCACACCCCCTTCACCCACACCCCAACACCCACACCCCAACGCACATACCCCAACACACATACCCCAACACCCCCCAACATCCACACCTCCTTCACCCACACCCCCTTCACCCACACCCCTAACACCCACACCCACCCACATCCCCTTCATCCACACCCCAATACCCACACCCCTTCACCCACACCCCAACACACATACCCCCTTCACCCACACCCCAACACACACCCCAACACCCACACCTCCTTCACCCACACTCCACCCACAACCCAACACACATGCCTCCTTCACCCACATCCCAAAACCCACGTCCCTTCACCCAATCCTTTCACCCACACCCCAACACCCACACCCAGCACACACGCCCCAACACACATACCCCCTTCACCCACATCCCAACACCCACACCCCCTTCACCCACATTCCCTTCACCCACACTCCCTTCACTCACATCCCAACACACATACCCCACACCCACATTCCAACACCCACATCCCAACACACACCCCAACACACATACCCCACACCCACATCCCAACACCACACCCCACACACAACCCCTTCACCCACTCCCAACCCCTTCCCTTCACCCAATCCTTTCACCCACACCCCAACACACACATCCCAACACACACACCCCAACACACACACACCCTTCACCCACACCCCCTTCCCCCGCCATCCCCTGACACTCTGTCCAGGATCACAGGAACTTTTCCAGGAGGAAATGTCTTTCTCTGACTTGTTTTTCTGAGGTCACTGCCCTTGAGTGACGTATCTGTACTTGTGCCCTTCCTCCTCCCAGCAGACATGCTCAGGAAGGCAGATACCAAGCCAGCACGCCTTTCTCTCCTAAGGCCAAGGCTGGGGTCTATGGGTGCTGAGTGGGTGACCCTGAGCCGACCCAGGGTGTAGCCACTGCTCAGGGACAGCTGGGCGGGGAGCAGAGCTCCTCATTTGCCGAAAGATACTGGCCGGCACACAGCAGGCGCTTCCAGAGGTTCCGGGCAGCCCTCGGTGCTCAGGCCCCGAGCAAGAGAGCCGTGGTACCCCTTCAGCAGCCCAAGGCGGTCCCACAGAGCCGGGGGTGCCCCTCCCCACTCACCAGCTACCCAACTACAGACATGGACCCCAGCACAGAGCCCAGCACCACGCAGGCACTCGGCAGACGATGGTGAAGGAGAGGCCCCCCCACCACCGAGTGCCTGCCCCAGGGCCCTGCCTCATCCCTGCCCTGTGCTTCCCGGACGTGTGCCTCTGCGTGCCTCTGCGTGTGCCTGCATGTGCCATGTGCTTCCCGGACGTGTGCCTGTGTGTGCCTCCGGTGGTGCCCCGCGTGTGCCTCTGCGGGTGTGCCTGCATGTGCCATGTGCTGCTTCCGGACGTGTGCCTGTGTGTGCCTCCGTGTGTCCCCGCGTGCCTCTGCGTGTGCCTGCATGTGCCATGTGCTTCCCGGACATGTGCCTGTGTGTGCCTCCGTGTGTCCCCGCGTGCCTCTGCGTGTGCCTGCATGTGCCATGTGCTTCCCGGACAGTGTGCCTGTGTGTGCCTCGCGTGCCTCTGCATGTGCCTGCATGTGCCATGTGCCATGGTGTCCTCTGGCCATTGCCTGGGTGCAGGTCCCAGGAGTGGGCTCAGGCCCCGGGACTGTGTGTCCACGCTGCCTCCTCTGGCCCCGAGGTGGAGGTTGGTGTCCAAGGCAGGCACCAGGGTTCTCTCAGGGGCTGGTGGAGCCTCCATTTGCACAATCCCCCTCCATCCACCCACACAGCCTGGTTCTCCCCAGGCCACAAGGCCAACCACTGCTTTTAAGGAGGTCACTCAGGGTTCCCGTTAGAGAGTAGCCTAACTTTCCTCCCTGCGTGAAGCTAGAGAGCTGAGAGGGTCCCGTGTGCTGGTGTGAGCCCATGGGCCAGGCCCGCCCCAGGAAGCCACCGTGAGAGAGGAGCTGGCCCGTGGGGGACATGGGCCATTCGTAGCCCCTGGCTCGGGACCCCATTGTCCCCCGTGGAGGGACAGGGGCCGCTGGTTCCACCACCATGGGGCTGGCTGTCCTGGCAGCCTCTCTGGGATGGGCGGCTGGCTATGAGGGCCGAGGACTCCAGGCCCAGGGGCGCCAAGGCTGTGGGACTGCGGCAGCTGCTGACATCTGCCCAGCTGACCCCTCATGCATGGAGCTGTCCTGGGCCCCACCAGTCAGCAGCCACAGCCTGGCAAGGGTGAACGTAGCTGTTGCTCGGGGACCATCACGTGGGGCCCAGCCGTCCGGGCTACACTGCCTGCCACTCAGCAGCACCGTCGTCATCTGGGTCCTGGGCATCTGGGACAAGTGTCCTCATGGACACAGCTCACTCTTGGCTGGAGCCAGGCACCCACCCCACTCTCCAACATCTAAAGCCAAAAGCACTTGAGGCTGAAGGAAGCGGCAGCCGCGGACAGGTGGGATCTGCCCAGGTCTCAGGGAGCCTGGACCACTTTGACCAGGCCATTCCTGCCGCCAGGTCCGCCCATGCGTGGGGCTGAGATCACAACAAGCACCGTCCACTGTGGCCAGGCCGGGCAGGTGAGGCGGGCAGGCAAGCGAGAAAGAAGTGGGCACCCACAGGCAGCCGGGCAGGGTGCAGGGAGGCAGGCGGGCCCTAGGCAGCCACAGAGGCCGCCCCGTCCTGCGAGGGCACCTGCCTCTTGGTGAGCAGAGCAGAGACAGAGGCTGCAAGAGCTCAAGCTCAGGCACAGTCTCTCTGGGGCTCAGAAGCTTCCAGAAGTGGGGGCCCAGGCTGCTTCCCGGGAAGCCATTTTTTCCTCTCCTGTGAGGAGGGTCCTGATTAAAACCCCCCACCCCCCCGCTGGGCAGCAGCCTGAGCCAAGGCCGGCCACGAGATCTCAGGGCCCTGGGAGACCCAGCAAGGTCACAGCTGCCGGCTGGGCAGGGACGCGGTGACACCCCCACCCCCGGCGGGCAGTGTCACACTCCTGCTCTCACAGGTGCCCAGGTGCTGAGAGACACGGGCCTGGCCGTCACTCAGTCCTGAGAGCTTGACTCACAATGCCGAAATTATCGCCCTGCCCCAGGCTCCGCGTGGGATGGGGCTGAGCAGCTGGAGCGGAGGAACAAGATGCTGCAGGGCCCAGGGAGGTGCCCAGACAGGGTCCCGGAGGGCCGCTGAGTCCCTCCACACCAAGGACAAGACGGCGGCCTGAGGGCCCACGAGCTCCAGACTCTGCATGAGCTTCCGGAGGGTCATGGAGGAAAGAACACCACGCGTAAGGGTACCAGCATCCACGCCAGAGTTCACAGGATCTTTCGTCATGGAAGTGGCCCGTGCCTCGCTGACCCCGTAATAATCCCCACCTTGGGGGTCCACGCTGCAGCAGAGTCCCAGGGTTCTTAGCACATAGCTGGTGCCCAATAAAACCTGAGTCAATTGGATTGAATGTTCGTGCTAAATTTTCTTCCTATCTATAAGGTTTATACGGTAGTAAACACTTACCATGATGTTACAAGCTGCAACAAGCCATGTAAAGAAACAACTGCATCTCAGGGACTCTCAGCTGCCTGACCACCTCTGATTGCAGATTTAAATGCAATTTTATTTCACCTTTGATTCAAAATATGTACATAAGTTTCAACTTCAGGACATGCCTTATACTGCATAAAGCTTTGTCCTTTTCCAAAATTCCTTTAATTATTTCATATTTAGTACCTGAGACATCCAGAAAATAAAATATCCTCATTTTTACACTTGAAAAAGTTCAGGTTTAGAAAGGGCAGCATCTCTCAAGGCCACGAGGGCTGTTGGAGCCGAGATTCACCTCCTGATGCTCAGCATGGGCCCTGGGAGCCCCACTGCAAGCTGCAACCACGCTGCACAGGTCAGAGGGAGGGAGAGGGGCCGCCACCACTGCCCAGAGGCCAGATGGCCAAGAACCTGGGGCGGTCTCCTGGACAGAGGAGGGTGCTGGCTGCAGCCGAGGCCGGTTCTGACACACTGTACCCGCACCCCACACCTGCGGCGCTCTTTATAGCCGCAGGGATCAGCCCTCAGGAACACAGAAGTGCTGGGGCCTCGGGCTGGCTGGGGCTGCTGTGGAATCTCACATCATCTCCCCAGTCGTAGATGTTTATGCGGTTCGGTTCTGCTTTGTTTGGACCCTCTGGTCAAGTTGTCAAAGACAAGGAAATTAGCCCCAGCTTTGCCGGTCACGGGTAACCCAACAAAGCACTAACCAGAGGATCGCGTAGCCAGGTCCCTGCTGTGCCATGTGCAGATTCCACGTAGGCCCACGCCATCTCGAGTGCACATTTCTGGGGCTGACCATGAACTAATGCACAGACAGCACGTGCAGAAAGAAGGATCGGAACCTGACACAAAGCCTGGGTGCCTGGACGCCTGGCCTGCCAGTCAGTGGGCAGAAGCACAGCCAGGGCCCTCGCAACACCATGGAGATGTCCAGGGCTGGGGTCACAGGTCAGCACTGGGCCCCACCCTCACCGCTGGTGACTCAGGGATTCGCAGGGAGGGAGGGCGGCGATTAACAGCCCTGAAGATAGTTCATGAACAGAAACCACTCGCTAATCTTTGCAAAGCCCAGGCTTTGGAGGAGTGCTTTAATCTGATGATATCCTTAGAACACTATTACTGTCAACACCGTAATAAACTGAGGTGTCAGACTGGACTTTTGGGGGATGGAAGAGCATATTCATGCTGCAATCTTCATCACAGTTTGGCCCTGCAGAACCTTCCAGAACAGCCACCCCCTCCTGCTTGCCTCATGACCCAATTATTCTCCAATGATGCAGTCACCTTCCCATTGACAGCAGAGGTCCCAGCCACAGGGGCAGCGGGCAGTCTGCCAGCCACATCTTCACTCTCTTTTGTCGTTAATCCTCAGGCAAAGCTGGGCCCAGCTCCCAAAGCTGGGCCCAGCTCCCAAGGCTGGAAGGCGCCCAGTGCAGAAGAGAGACAGGGAGAGAAGGAGACCAGGGAGGGTAGGAGAGGGGCAAGGGGAAGAGGCATGGCTGGGCCGGCTTTCCAGGAGAGGAGAGGGATGCCAGCCCCCAGGGCTCTGAGCC